>NC_050517.1:3014026-3046393 GCF_002922805.2 Oryzias melastigma
ACTGCTAAATTCCACGAAGCACACTTTTTTTTCCTAAAAAAAAGGCCACATATTAATATGCGATTAATCGCGAGTTAACTCAGGACAATGCGATTAATCACAATTAAAAATTTTAATTGCCTGACAGCTCTAAAAAAAAGAAATGAAAATTTTAATGCAGTTTGAAACTCAAAAATACATATTGAAAACTTGAAGGAATTATTGAAAAGTTAAAAAAAATAAAACTCAACATTTGAAAAAATGATATTGAAAACTTGAAAAAAATATTGAAAATAACATTGAAAATGACAAAAAGAAGTAAATATTAAAAAAAAACTGTTACCAATTTAAAAGATATATATTTATTGTGCTTTCAACTTTCCTCTTTTCATTTCTCCCTCTTTGCTTCCAATTCTCTGTTTTCAGTTTCAATTCAGAATTTTGGAGTTTTCGCTGCTGAGCTGGTCCTAATTTTACCTGGGGGTGGGGCTTTGAGCTCATTGGCTACTGGGACATGCTTCCCATGATTCCCTAAGGGGTAGTGGTGATGTGATATGATATGATACGATATGATAAAGCTTTAGGAACTCTTACCTTGTTCCCACTGATCAGTCCGAACCAGACCAGTCCACTCTTGGCTGGTTTAGAACGGTCCGTCCATTCAAGTGAGCATCTCTATTGAACGTTGGACCATCAAAGCTCATGTAGGATGTAGACTGATGATGTAGCTGTGCGTCAAAGCGGTGCGACTACAGAGAAAGAGAAGATGCATCAGCTGACTCAGAAACAGACAGAAAATAAAAAAGATAACAGCAGAGGATCATTATAATCCAGAGCAGATGTTTATTATGGGTGAAGCTGGCCTCTACGCTGCAGAACAGTCTATTGCTCTGAATTAAAAGAAAAAAATCTCTTTATGTTGACCTCCAATGGTCTTCAATAAATGTTTACAAAGCATGATCAGAAGTGTTTTGATGAGTCTGGATCGGTAACGGACATTCTGATACGGATAGGGAAACGGGGGTGGGGGGTGGATCTCCATATTCATAGATTTTGCGTGTCTCCGGTCTCCAAACTCCCACAAATAAGCGGTAATACTGTATGTAAAGAATTTCTTATGGGGCAACGAAGAATCCAGATGAAAAATGGACCAAACTTTCGGTTTGGATCTTGGGTCGGGAAAAGCCTGGTCGGACGCTTCCTGTTGTCGTAAATCCTTTCCACCAATCAATGGGTTACATCTTGTAATGACAGAATGGCCAAACGGGAGACTAGAAATGGTACCAGTCGGTCCTGTTTAACGGGTCCATTCTGTAATGGAAACGCTCAGAAGTCCAGTCCGGACCGCTCAGTGGAAACGAAGCATAAGTGTAATCCCTCACTTTGAGGATGTAGTGGTTGATCTGGGGAACTTGCAGGGTTCCCAAATTGCGCCCCCTGCAGACGCAACCCTGACTAAACAAACGGTGAATGTATGCATTAAAGCATGGAAGGACGCACATGTTCACAAACCCTTCAGATTCTTCATGCATACTACAAATAAGCATGATTTGCTAGGAACAAGTTTCTTTATATGGACCAAGGATTAGTTTGTATTCATTTCAGAATCTTCTGCAGTGATAGCTTTGTACCAACATCTGCTGAGGCGGTTTCCTTCAACTTCTACTCTACTGTTCAAACTGTACACCAGTTGTTTTTGCTCAGGCTAAAACAGAACATGGCAGAAAGCTTCTCATTGACCATATAATTATGTTGGATCTGCTGTCTCACATCCTGGAATGACAGAGAGAAACATCCATTGCTAATCAGACAAACTGGTAGGCAAAAGGAAAAGAAGACACATCTTGTACAATCAAATCAGTCCTACTTTTAAAGCTTCTCCAGTTTAGTCAGAGCCGAAGCAGCATAGTGTGACCAGATGGGTCCTGGCGTACATTGTGACCTGAATGGAAGTTTGGATTTTACCATCAGCTGGAGTTTATCCTCCGATGGTTCTAAACCTCCTTCCCCTTTCTTGAGCAAATGTCTTATTCTGCCGAATTACAACAATGATTTGATTGGGTTACGGTGGTATACAGTATATATGTAGAACTCCTTTCAAGGACCTAAAGACAAACTGTCAATAGCAAATTAGCAGTTTAGCTCTTGGTCTTCTGTCAGGGGAGATTCAGTTCAATAGGAATATCAAAGGAAAAACTGACTGCCTAAATTCATATGAAGGTAGAGGTTTTCAACAGGAGATGGAGAGGAGTAAAATGATATTTAGATTTTTAACTTTAAGGTTATTTGGTGAAGAAACAGGTGAATATTTTAATTGAAAATGTAAATATATGCATATGATTGTGAACGTGCACCTTAACATGATGATGAATAAAAGAGCTAAAGTGATGAGTGACACCTGCAGGGTGTGGCTCTGCCATTAAGGCGCTTTAAATAGAAAGGGGCGGGGCTCCCAGCAGTGCCAGATTCTTGTGGGTGGTAAGGTTGACTGCTGGGCTGATGCTGTTTGTGTGGCAGCTGTGAGCCAATTTGGTACATTTGTTTTTTTTATTTTTGGTAATCATGTTTGTTTTTTACTGTTTTTTAAGTTCTTCATGTATTTGATGACAGGGCTGTGGTATCACAAGGCAACCCTACAGAGTGAATGACTGGGTGTGGGGGCTGGACACCACAGGTATTTTATTGTTTTTGATATTTTAAAGACTTGGGTATTTTAATCGATGATTGCTTGTTATTGTTACTGTTCTCCAGTCATCGTACCTGCTGTCCTTTTTATACCGTTTTTAGTTTTGCTCCAGTTAGTGTGTGTCAGCAGTAAAATGGTAAATGGTGTATACTTGTATAGCGCTTTCTACCATCCTTCGAGGGCTCAAAGCGCTTCACAGTCACAGACCTATTCACCCATTCTCACACACATTCACACAACCTCCCACCAGAGGTGGGATGGGGTTCAGTGTCTTGCCCAAGGACACTTCGACACATGAGCGGGCAAGGCGGAAATCGAACCAGCAATCTTCCGATCAGGAGTCGACCGCTGCCCCACAGCTGCCCCAGTGCAGCAGACTAAGTGTTTCTAAACCTTTTATCATTTTTATTTTGGTCACTTCTGGGTCCGTGTAATTTCTTCCGTGCAGCCGACTGGTTTTAGCATGTTGTGCAGTGTTTGTAATTTTATGTTTTAAATCTTTTTTATCCTTTTATCTGTGTGCAGCGTTCGCAGCGAGTTGCTGCTTTAAGTGTGGATTTTATCTGGGCTCATAACAACTAAGTGGAAGAATATATATATTTTGTGTTCAATGTATATTGTCAATTTACTTGAACACGCCTGTCTTTAATAATTTCACAATTCATGGTTCCACTTGCAACACTAATAAATAAAAGACAAAAAGATCAAGACAAAAGATCACTAAATATGACTTCTTTTGTTCTTCTTTTTTTTTTTTTTTTTTTTACTGTTTCTGTCCTTTTTTTGTGTTAGATATGTGTTTAATTGTGTTTTACGTTTGTTCATAGGATATGGGATCATCATCATTTTTGTTGAGGAGTTAATGGTTTAGCTTTTCCAATAATCTTGAAAAAATGTAAAAAATTGCATTTTAGTGATGGGTAAAGTGCAGACATGCTTCCTGAGCCCGCTGTCTTCTGAAAGCTTTTTCTTGACCTGGTTTTCAGCAGCGCATGTTTAACAACAACAATTGACTGAATTATTGAATGAATCCTGTTTGGAACAGCCAATCTGCCTCCTACCTTCAGGCAAAAAACATCTGCAGTTGCGACAAACTCCAGAAATGTGTCAGCACAGATTCTTAGAAATGTATTTGAGATAGTTCAAGCAGCTTGAGGTAACTCTTGATTCTATGGCTTTTTTATTCTTCTAGAGTTTTGATTTATTTGCTAAAATGTTCTATTCTGACTTGCATTAGTTTTTTCCCCATTGTTTTTAAGCTATGTTCACACTTTGTTCACACATTCTTCGTACAAAACATGCGGCCACTGAACCCGTGTTGAAAGTTAAATCATGTCGAACTCTGACCAATCAGGAACTCTGATTTGTACGTGATGTTTAGATAACATTGCTTCCAATTCACAGAAGTGCCAGCTGGTTGAAAATTGATCATGGAGGAGGAATGAATCATTGTGTCCAGATGGAATTCTATGACACCAAGTCTCCATTTGTCAAAATAGAGATGTGAAAGAAAAAGGCGGGAGCAAGATTTATCCGATTTACACCATTTTGAGATTTTGCACCAAACTTCTTACAGCTGTAGGTGGTGGACATGCACCAGTAAGCAGTACAAACGTGCGTTCTAGAACCCGTGCTTACCACGCCTTTGAACATGCGTCAGCATTTTTCAAACTTACTGGCCTGTAGCAAAAAAATCTTTTTTTTTGCATTCTTTCCTAAACGGAAACATTTCTCTGTTAAAATGAGTCTTATGGAGAATAAGCAGAAGAACAGTGAGAGGCTGCAATCACATTGGATCACCAAATTGTCTTAAAGTCCTCCTCTGATAAAAATCCTGTTTTTTGAGTTTTTTACATGTCTGCGTGGCATTTTTCTTTTCACATTTCTGTGGTCAAATCAGCATCACTGGATTTTTGGTGTGAGTTTCATCCAATACTTACGGTAGCAGGACTGAGAACGCTGGAAAATCTCCACCAGACTCCACGGAGCTTCTTGATGTGACCACGGAAATGTGAACGGCGGCTCATTTGACCGCAGTTGGAAAGGATTGTAAATCAATGAAAGAGCATTTTGATGTTAGCTTTGATTATTTTATCAAGAACTCTGAGAAACCAATGATTGAATGTATTGATCACAGTCAATAAACATTGGAGAATTAGCTAAAAGAGTCTTTGGTGAACTGGAAGGAGAAAGAATCAGGATTTTGGAGGAAGTTCTGTCCATGAAGATCTTCACTTCCTGGTCCAGCTGACATCCGGATCAGAACCATACGGCTGGACATTACCCAGATTGATGTTTTTATGTAGCAGCAGTGAAGATTTATGCTAGAGAGACACAGAGCTATCAGAATCAGACAGGAGGGATCAGGGGCGGAGCACCAAAAGCCACGCCCTCTTAGAGGAGATTTTGGAAACATAGGATTCAGATCAGCATGAAAAATGTCTTTTTAAGACATTTACGTTGTGGGATTTTGGTTAAAAACTTCATAATCATCATTAAAACACTACTGGGAACATTTTTTAAAAAATAAAAAAAAAGTCTTAGAGAGACTTTAAACAATACAAAACTTGATGGATAAACATTTTGCAGTAATGTTAGTCATCTAATTTGTGTTGATGTGATTGATCAGTCATTACTGCACGGTGTATCTGTTTGACAGAAGCACCACACCCAGTCCTCTCAGCAGAGTGGACTTGATTCCACTGGCTCGGCAGTAAAAGGAGCCGTGCTGCACGCTGCCTGCTGCCTCTTTAAGGCTGAAAATCCAAAGAGGCGCTCGGAGAAGGATGAGGGGCGGCGGGGTGGGGGAGAGGCAGCCAATAAGAGACGGCGGATGCAGAGACTCTGTGTTTGTGACACCTTGTGGTGGAGAGTGAGGGGGTGGCCGAGGGGAGGGGGAGGTTCAAAGCGAAGTAGGAGATGGAGGAGGAGAATGGAGGATGAGAGATAGCAGCAGTGCAGCGAGAGCCAGCCTGCCATCAGTGTTTACTCCACTTTCCCTGAGAGCCGGTTATCTCCCCCCGCGTGAGTCATGAAGTGATTGAGTGTAGGTGAGCAGCAGCAGCAGAGAGCCACACACCCGCTGGCGTGGGTCTGATCGTGGGCAGGTAAGCTCTCTAAACATTCCTTGTCTTTTACTTGATGGCTCTTGCTTTAATCTCACGAGGAGCAGAAACAACTTCTGCAGACTTTGTGTTTTCTTCAAGCTGCTGCTGCCTGCTTGCAGCCGCAGAGTAGTTTGTGATCAGCTGGGCTGTGTGGTAAAGTGAGAAGGGAGTGCTGCAGCTCCTGCCTGACATCTGAGCAGCATTAAGTGCCTCTGTATTGACAAGCGGACTGTGTGGGGCTGGAGGCTGGAGGAGAACCAAATCTCAGCTTGAGGAACTTGAAGGGAGGAGATCTGTAGAGAAAGAAAGATCATAAATAAGACATGGATCCAGTTTGTGTTTTTTCTTTAACTGCGTCGGCTTGTGGCAGTCATCCCGGTTCAAGAGTCGGACCTTTTCAAGTGCCTCTTCACGTCCACTCCGCGTGAGTGACAGCTGAGCTTTATCAGCTTTCATCATGACTCAAGCTGCTAAACTGCAGCTCTGCCCATGACACAAATCCCTGTCCCCCTGCCGGCGGGGGAACAACCTGCCTTCATCTCACGTCTGGATTACAGTGATTTACTGTTGCTGTTCGTCCGCCTGGCTGTGTTTGTGTGGGCTGTGACCTATGATGGCACCTAATGGCATCATATGTTATTTTCAAGGGAACGCTGTCAAACGGGACGCCGTCTCCGGCTGCGTCCAGCTGGAATATGGCAGCTGTTATTAATGTTGGCTCTCTTCATGACCCTCATTCAAACTATTGCCGTCTGAGGTGCTGAACCAGAATTAATGAAGCCCTTAAAATTAGAAATGATGTTTATTGCAGGATGGATTTACGTCCATCACTCTGGAGAGGGCAACTCCAGGGGATATTTTTATCTCTGTTGGCTGCCCCACTAAGCAGTCCCCAACACAGGCCTTAATTGAATGTACCAAATATTAGGGTCATTGCCTTCACATTGATCTTTGGGTCCTTTTCATGTCCCTGCCTGAAACTGAAACTCTTTTTCATTGATTTGTTTTCCTCTGCGCACCTGCACCCCTCTGCTGTGATTGATATAGATCTAATAGAGGGAATCAATTAGGGAAAATGACTTTTACCTTGATTGACCTCGTTTGTGTGCGGCTTGGGGGGAGCAGCGTCTGTTTCTGGGAGCAGCTTAGTGGCTTGTTTGTGCTAATTTGGGTTTTTATAGACCTCACAATGGTTGCCTTTTAAACTCAGAACGTCTCTGTGAAGTTTCAGGACCGAAGGCGGTGAAACGGCTCCCACTTCATGATCACTGAACAGGCAGAACCAGTAAAACAGAGAAGCCGTGGAGCAGGTGGCACAGGTTAAGCGAGCACATATGGGAGAAAATGTTTTGATTGCTTTTTAGGTTTGAATTGAAAAGTCTGGATTTCCTGTGCATGACTTATTTTCTCTGGAGAAAACACAAATGTGCTCAGGTAAACATAAAAGATGAGATCACAAACATAAATGTGGTGACGATAAACCTTTGATGTGTGTAAAGTGTGTAAAGCAGGGGTCACCAACCTTTTGGAACCTGAGGGCTACTTCATTGGTACTGAGTCATATAAAGGGCTACCGTTTTGAAATAACACTTTTTGCGTAGTTATATTTATACATTATTAATAATGAATAATGATCCTCCTCTATGTGAAGACACTGATTTCTCACCATAATTATCAACAATGACAACAAGCTAGGAAACGGATATTAATATTTATCACCTTAATAATCTCAATAATTGCAACATTTTCATATGATTACTTACATTTCATGGGAAAATGTCCCATTTTCACTATTTTGTACCATGTTTATCAGTTATGTAATGTTAAAGAAAAATCAACTTACACTTTTTTAAACAAATCCTATTACATTTTGAACTAATGACCAAATCTGCAGCATTTTTTACTAAATGAATGATCTTTGAACTGGAGTAGGTCAGAGGTCACCTAAACTTATCTAAAGTTCATGAATCATCAACATATTTTTAAGGCCTTTTAATTTTCCAATCTATGCAAATGCAAGTGTAATAAAAAAGAAAATAGCAACAGAATAAATTATAATTTTAGAAGCAGCTCACAAGTAAGTATTTATTTTTAGAAGAGACCTGCGGGAACCATGTGGGGTCCTTGAGGGCAACCCCTGGTGTAAAGAGAGCAGAAATCTGGACGTTTTTCTTCCTGCTTTCATGTTAGTTTTTAAAGAATCTGACAGACAGAAACCAGCATGTGAGGTTATGGTCTTTACAGATGAAGAAAACACACTTCACCAAAAAGAATACTCTGACCCACCAATCTGCCATGAAAACAGATATTTAACAAAAGTACATATGACTACTAGGGCTATTGATATTATTAAACCTAATAGTTTCATTATTTTTTCTTTTTATTTATTTTGAACACAATTTAGTCTTGTTAAAAATGGAGCTTACTGTGTTTTACACCATATTTCCAGGTTAATTACTGACATTTAAATTATATTAATTTATCAAATTTTCTTAAAATATTCTTTTAAAAGCTATATTTTACTGCCAAATGCTTTCTTTAGCAACAACATAAAATTTTTGATTCCAACGCCTGGTTCACACTGGACGCAGAAGCGCCGCTTCTATCCAGCGCCCTTCTTAACCTATGGTGTAGTTTACGCCAGTTCAAACCTGCACTCAGAGTTGACTGACTCTGAGTTTTTCGGTTTCAGAACAGCCGAAAAGAGTTGATTCAATCAACTCTGAGTCACTGAACTCAGAATCAGCGACCATTAAAAGCCCTGATCAATGGAGCAAAGACAGCATGATTCACCATGGCAACGGAAACAAACACATTTAGAGCTTCATACTTCACGGAGACAGAAATTGATGTGTTCCTACAAGCAGATGCCGACTACCAGAACATTTTCATCAAGAAAATCAACACAGCTGCAGCGGTAAAACAGAGAGAAAATATCTGCAGAGTTAATACGTACGTCTACATTTGAATCATTTCAGTTCAAGAACTAAATAATGTCAGGAAGGTTATCTTGTCACTTGTTAAGTAGTTAGGAATGGTTTTTAATTTAACCAGTAATCTCTGTAATCGCATGAATGACCGTTTTCCTTACCCCCCCACTCTGCTCCGCGGCGCTTCTGCGTCTAGTGTGAACCTAGCATTTGTCTGGTAAAATGTTTAGTCTGACACATTTTTGGTTATGTCTTTGCAAACATTAAGAATGTCTACATTATTTTGATGTTTTAAGCACATTTTTGAAGAATACCTTGTTTTGACAGTCTAACTGAATGCCTCAGAGATAAAATGAAACTCTTTATGATTCCTTACATTGTGTAGCTGTCAATGAAACAATGACAAACATTGATTTCGTCATGTTGTTGGGCTGACTTTACAACCAAAATGTTCCATTCCCATTTGTTGGTAAAAGCATCCTGGCATTAGTGACATGATAAATCAACATGAGACTGGAATTCTTCAGTTTGATTTGTTGTGTCCTTAAAGAGGCCCGTACCTAAAGAAAAATACAATAAAACGGCTTATTAAACTCTCTGAAATGGACTTTAATGGCACTACAGTCACGAGTGAAAGGATGCTTTTGACCTTCATCCGTGTGGTAATTTGATCAAAGAATGTCCGACGTCTCATCGAGTCCTCAGAGTGAAGCCTTGCGTTGTGTAAAAAAAAGTCTGAACATGTCTGTCTGTGTTCTAGCTGTGAATGTTTGGTTCACCAGTCAAAAGTGACCGTTTGCTCTTTGATCACACTCAGCATCCCTGACAGGCAGCATTTGGTGAAGTCAGAATTGCATCATAACCACACGCAGCATGTCGCAGGGCAAAAGTGACAACACTTTGCAGCGCAACCACGAGATGAAAGAGGAGCGCCGCCGAGATCAAAGGGAAAGCACGCTTTCTGAGGCGCTTCAGAGAAAAATGACTTTTCAAGGATTTTACAAATAAATATCAACAAAACATCCAAACATCCCTGCTGCCTGACTTTTAAATGTAAAGATTTGTTTTTATCGAAAAAATATATTTTACCTTCTTGTTTTTTGCATTTTGCTTAACAGGAAAAAAAAAACAAAAAACCATAGCGATGATTTGATTATTCACAAAGAGAAAAGTGAGAAAAAAAATGTAATAGAAGCAGAAATGGATTGTTATTTTGCTGAGAAACTTGACAAATGTAAGCAAGTTCAACAACAACTAAACATCTGAGCATCTTTGAACAATGACAGTCAGCTGCTACACACCAATAAAGAACTAATCTGCTGAGGCTTCTTCTATAGAAAAATCTGATCTTTCTTTATCAGTTTTAAAAAAAGGTAATGAAGTTAAGTTAGCATTGAAAGTGAATTGATGCACTTGTCTTCCTGTACCTCTCTGGCTGTCACATGCATATAAGAATCTCTATGGCCCTGTGCTCAGAGGTTCCAGTTCATCAAGCCTGCAGACTCCTCTGCTGTTAAAGTCAGAGCAGAACACAGAATCAAAGTCGAGGTGAGGCGCCGGCAAGCCATTGGTGCATTTTAGCTTCATAGTTCAAATCTTTTTTTTCTTGAATTTAACTTTATTGTGATTTCAAACGTCACATTAAAACTAGAGCTGTCAGGCGATTAAAATTCTTAATCACGATTAATCGCATTTCCAGAGTTAACTCGCGATTAATCGCAAATTTACATTTGGCCTTTTTTTAAGGAAAAAAAAATTGTGGTTTGTGGAATTTAGTAGTTCTACATTAATTATGAAAACAAGAATGACAATATTAATAGTTTTCATCAGAAATACTTTATTTTGTAACATTGTATTGAGATAAACTTTCTTAACAATAAAAGGCTGTAACATAAAATGCCTAACAAAAGCCCAAGTGCAAGTGAAGGGCATTTTAAATTCAAAACTTCAATCAACGTTCAGTAAAATAAAATAAAAAAAACATCAAAAATAACATTTCCATAACACTTTCATGTTCATTTTTTGTCAGGACCAAATCTTTTCCTCCTCTGCTGAACTGCAGTAATAAATGAAATAGAGATTTATCCATCCATCTTCCTGACCGCTTCTTCCCTTTCGGGGTCGCGGGGGTGCCGGAGCCTATCCCGGCCACTGATGGGCGAAGGCGGGGTACACCCTGGACAGGTCGCCAGTCTGTCGCAGGGCCTCAATCACACACTCATCCACTCTCACATTCACACCTAGGGGCAATTTAGAGTCACCAATGAACCTATGAAGCATGTTTTTGGACGGTGGGAGGAAGCCGGAGTCCCCGGTGAAAACCCACGCATGCACGGGGAGAACATGCAAACTCCACACAGAAAGGTCCCAGCCGGGAGTCGAACCGGGGCCTTCTCGCTGTGAGGCAAGAGCGCTAACCACTGCGCCACCGTGCAGCCCTAGAGATTTATCATTTCCAATTAACTTTTGTTTTTAAAAACCTTAAAGACTGAGAAAAGCGGGATACTCTGTGGATAGTTTGACAGTCTGTTACTGCCGCCGTGTTCTCTGGCTGCAGCTCGATGCACCGACGTGTCCAGCGGAGTTCATCATGAATATGCCGGCAGACAGACCGCTATGCTGGGGCTGGATCACGCTTAAACCTCCAGAACATTTAAAACGTCCCCCGGTGAGCTTGCTGTTCGGAACGTCGGGGGTCCGCAGCTCTCGGGACGCGGCGCCGGACGTGAGCCGGTACCACCAGACGTGATACTGGATGCGAACTGGAGCCGAGTTAGGGTGCAGGAGCTCTCCAGGTCCTAGCGGTTCTAGCTAGCAGCTCGGTGGTTGGAGACCCGACCGTGATCTAGTGAGAGCAGCCGGTGAGTTAAAGGGGGGACGCCCGCGCGCGCGGTATGGAAAGGCACGTATGAGAAAGTCCGCGATTAATGCGTCAAAAAAACATATATATATATATATATGTCTGTATGTATATGTATTTATATACATAGTGTGTGTTTGATCTGCATTGGTCATTTATATTAATGATTTTTCTAATAAAAATGATGTGCATTTATTTTCTTGATTCTCTTTTTTATTCTTTGCCATTTTTGAACTCTAAAAATTGATCTACATATTCTATGATAAATACAGAAACTAAATGTTTTGAGTACTTTTCCTTTTTGGTATCAATCTACACGTGAATATCAGGCCAGCCAGCTGGACTTCAAACATGTTCACAGTTTTAGAACAAAGTAAAATTCTTTACTCTTTTTAATTCTGTAGTGAATTTTGAGGAATAGATTGAGGAACAGATTTTGCTCGTTAACTGATGTCACAGAACTCCTGCTTGAGGAGTTAACAGTAGGCTAAACTGGAGTGTGTCACTAAAGGCAGAGCAGACAACCAAATTTAATATAAAAACAAGAAGAAGCATTTTGCTTAGATCAAACATGTTTGACATTCTAAGATTTTCTGCATGAAGGAATTTATTCCCATCATCACTCATTTGTTTAAGCTTGATGGTTTGAAGACACTTTGATGTGAGGTCATTTGGAAATCCCCTTCTTATGCTTAGATCTTCTGCTGCAAGGAAATGTGGATGTTGGAAAACCTAAAACAGGCCTAACCCAGAACAACTTTCAGAAATCCCTTTAATCTTCAACGATGGGAATCATTTGGTTCAGACTTACAACCAGCCGAGTCTCCTTAAGACTTCTGCTTCCTCCAGAGTGTCATGGTGTGCCAGACAAACGGCTTCAGAATGAACTCAATTCATGAAGACTCAAACAACCCATCCAGAACGTTGACTAATACAGAAACACAAGCTGACTTTAAAACTGGAAGTGTGTACACATCAAAATTTTGAGACGGAAGCAGCCGTAAAATCATTTCTCCGTTCCTCTGCACAAATTGTACCAAAGCATGACTTTATTTTTTTGTTAGTTCAGCTGTAGTCTAAACTGTCCTGACAGGTAGATACGGGCTTTGTACAGGTGAGAAATGAACAGACCTGTACGGGAACAGGAGACCCACAGGAAATGTCAGTGGTAGACCGCTCAGAGAACCTGTAGAACAGTGGTCCACAACCTTTTTGTGGCTGCGGACTGGTCAACCCTTGAAGATTTTACCATGGCCATTTTACCATAGCATTATAAGATTTTCTCACTTAAAAATAATAAATGGGAACAAAATGTAACACACATCAATTATTGATGTTCAAAAGGAAACAAATCTGAATACTTTGAAGCTCCATGCAAAAGCTTCAAGAGAAACATTTTGAGAGGAAGACAGTTTTTACAAAACAAAACTTAAACTTGTGACTTTATTCGCCCCTCTATTTTTCTGCACGCGCCGCAAAGGTCCCCTTTTCTCCTCCACTCCCCGCCCCGCTCTCTGCACTGCTACTCTGTTTTTCTTTCTATGGAAGTACTTGCATTAATCAATCGCGTGTTCACAACTTCTCTGAAATGTTCATCTGAACGGATGAGCTCGTTTCAGCATTTCTGTGACCGTTCTAAAGATTAGATTCATTAATGAAAGTCACATCTCTCTGCAGACAGGAACAGTGTGGGAATCACCTGTTCTTAAGTCTGTTCTATCCCTCAGTTATCCGATCCATTTGCAAACAAAGCTTCCTCATGCAACTTCTCTCGTTTTACACGCCGCCAGACTGCTTTTAGCGCTCAAACTAATAGAGAGAATCCGGTAGATTTTCAAAATAAAAGATTTCCATCTCAAAAAAAAAAAAAAAAATTCTCCTGCAGCTTGGTGGCAAGGGGTCCACGGACCGGTACCGGTCCGCGGCCCGGTGGTTGGGGACCACTGCTGTAGAGCACGTGTCTTATAGTCAAGGCCCAGAGGGTAATTCTATCCAGACCTCCAGATCTTTTTATTTCATCATTATTAACCCCAAATGTTCTCTTGTAACATCCCATTTTTGACGGAATTAATATTTTTATGGAGAGCAAAATATTCAAAGTTATTTGAGGTTTAGGTTGATTTATTCTGGAATAATATCTGTTTATATTCGTATTTATGTTAAAAAAAGTTACATACTAAAAGTTTTAACTACTTTGCTTTTTATGTATTCAGTAAATGTTGATCCTGTTCTGGGTTTTGGCCCCCAGTGTGATTGAGTTTGACACCCCTGCCGTAGAGTGTTCATGCACACCTTTTCTAAATGCCAGGTTAAGTAATGGGGAAGTGAGACGGAAGCATGTCGTATGGATTTAACATTTTTTCACCGTCCATTCCTGAACACTGTAGGGAACCTGTTAGCAATGTTCCCGTGTTCCTGGAGTGCAGTCTGACTCTCAGAGATTAGACAATGAGACAATCAGTGTGGATTTTGTGCGGACATTCTACAGGCGCTTACGTTAAAAAGAGAGTTGATGGTTTAATTTAAAGTTTCTCCTGGGCTGTTCAGCTGAGCCCCAAAAGCCACGCCCCTCAGAGGAGATTTCGGAAATAGAGGCTTCAGATCAACATGAAAAATGACTTTTTAAGACATTTAGGTTGTGAGATTTTGGTTAAAAACTTCATGATCATAATTACATAGATTACGTTTTTTTTTTTAATAAAAAAATTGTCATGGGGGACTTTACTCAATTAAGGGCACAATGTTAGGCTTTATTTTTCTCACATGCTTTAAAATCTTCAAATGATGAAATGCTGTAGAATGCAGAGTGAAAGCAATGACATAGTGTTCCAACTTGTCCTTTTTTGTGTGGTTATTTAACTCGTACTCAATTTAGCACAAAGAAACACAATTTTTTGATGTGAAAAGTTAGATAAACTTGGACTTTCTGGTTGCTGTTTCTGAGCTAGGTAATAAGCTCATTCTATTTAACCCTTTAACAGCGAAGCTGTAGTGTTTATGTTCTTTGATTTACTGTATTTTAATTATTAAAATTATAAATAAGTAGATTCTAAAGGAGAAAAGCGGCTCATCAAGCCGCTTTTCTCCTTTAGAATCTACTGGAACGATCGTGTTAACGGTTGAATAGTTACAGTATGTTAAAGATTTTGTGTTTAATTGACAGACAGCTCATTAGAGGAGCCAAAGAAACAGAGATTGGAGATAGGAAACAAAGCCATAGCTGTCCTGAGTTTTTCTCCTCTTTGTCTTCCTGTACCTCTCCGGCTGTCACATGCAGTCTGAGTGTCCATGCCAGCACAGAAGGCAGCCTCTCACAAGCAGCAGACGACACCAGCGGAGCAGCAGACGGGTAAGAGTGCCTCTGAGTTCACATCTCCAATTGCTTTCTGATGCCGGACTCACTTTTGTTGCATGCGGTAATTGTTGCATGTAATGCGACTCTTGTCACCAGAGCAACAGCCGAGCGACGTGTCTGACTGTGTCACATCGTCCAAATGTGACAAGTCGCAGCTTCAGATGTATGAAAAAAAATCTGTGTGGAGAGTTTCATCAGGAAAACAAGGAGGAAGGAACAGCTTCATTTAGGTGTTTTTGTAAGAAGTGTTTTATGGAACGCCAATCTTTGGATTGTCTTCAATATAGACGTGGCCCAAACTTTCTGTTTACTTCTGATTTTATAACCATTTACCGGTAAAAGTCTGACAGTTTTTAAACGTGTTTGCTCCTGAAAAACATTTTCTTTCAGAGCATCTTTTTGACAGCGCTCGTGTTTTTCACTATGTTTTTGTTACCATATTGATAGTTAATATTCCCATTTAGTCCTCAGTTTTTCTCAGCATTTCTTTTCGAGTCTTCACAGTACTGTCAGTGCCAAGCCATTTTTGAAGAGGATCACAGTGATAAGTGCTTGGATCCTCATGGAGAGTAGCAGCTGCCTGCGCCTCCTCTTTCCTGGCACAGAAACTCTGTCATGGACCGCTGGGCTCCCTGTTTCATATTCAGCCACATGTGAAGAGCTCAGTTCCAAAATGACACGGACTCAAAGTGAGGCGGAAAAAATCCCAGTGCTGGTGCCAAAGACACAAAAAGATACCTTTAGACATGTTTACAACTCCACCTCCTTAATCACTTTGCTCCTAAGATAATTACTTATTTCATTTATTTTCATTTATTTATTCATTTATTTGTTTTTTAGAACTTGGGTGTCAAACTGAATCGCACAAGGGCTCAAAATCCAAACACAATTAAAATATTTATTAGACACTAAATTTTTAAAACTTTAAAAGAATTTTTTTACCTTTACTCTGAATAAAAACAGACAGGAATATAACTCCAAAATAAATCAACCTAAACCTTAAAGGGGCCATACTGTGATTTTCTTAATCCTTTCAGAGTGAGTTATATCCATATACTGTATATGGTCATATATTACCTTTGCAACACTAAAAAAAGCAAAAAAATTATGAAATATTAGTTATTTTCACGAGTTTCTTCCTACCGAGCCCTGGGCCTTGACTTTGACATGCGTGCTATAGGAGAAATTTGACATATGTGCACATCAAGAACAAAGGTTATCTCCAGCTGAAGAGCTTAGGGCAGGGGTCTGCCACCTGAGGTTCCACATGTTCCTGTGCTTTAGTCCTCCATTATGGCTCATTTTCTTCACAGGCAAAATTCTGAAAGTACAGAATCACATTTACAAGTAAAGATTTAGAAAAAAGACATTTTAAAAAAATGTTATATATATTATATTCAAAATTATATTAATATATATTATATATTTTATAGAAGAAGACATGCCTAGGACATACGACTAGAAAATGTCATGTTTTACTTAAATTTCTCTCATTTCTGAGTAAATCTGCAGCAGGACGAAGGTTCTATTTGACACAAGCTGCATTTTATTTTGGAAGCAACCCATATTATATTATATTATATTAACTCCGGAGCTCCGGCGTTTATGTTCTTTGATTTACTGAGCTGCTTTTCTCCTTCAGAATCTACTGGAATTATCATTACCGACAACACCTCAGGTGTTGAAGGGGCCATGCCGTGATTTTCTTAATCCTTTCAGAGTGAATGATATCCATATATATCATCATGTACTACGAATACACAAAAAAATATTTAAGAAATATGAGTTATTTTCTTGAGGTTTTTTTCCTACCCGTAAGTAAAACGACTCGATTCCTGAAGCTCCACCTACTGTTGCGTGTGGCTGCCGCCCTTTTATTGATGTCATGACACAATTGGAAGATGCATGGTATTCTGCTTCTAAAATGAAAGTTTTTTGCTGATCACCGCTAGCTCTGTGGAGAAATTGAGTGTTGGTGTTGGACTGGGGCGGAGCTGTCAGAGCAGACTCTTCCTGGAAGGGGCGGTCTCACTCTGTGATGTGTGCATTTGAGGACCCACTGCTTTTCATGGGTCTGGGAGGGGCTGCTGTTGAGAGTGCAGGTTTTTAGAGCATTACTCAGAAATGTATGAATGGATCAAAATACCGCTTTGAGATTCTTTATCGTGGGGACTGAACAGTAAAATACACATAAAAAAATTAAGTAGAATTTTCATGGAAGGGCCCCTTCAAAGGGTTTGTTTGTTTGTTTGTTTATTAAGGATCCCCATTAGCTAATGGACATTCCAGCAGTTATTCTTCCTGGGGTCCCACTTTCTTAAAAGCACAAATGCGATACATAAACAAACAGATATACTTGTACATGTACACACCACAAAAAATGTAAATAGATATAATACGACAAATACAATAACAAACAAAACAAATCAAAACACAAACAGATAAAACACAAAAACTCCACAATTATCTTGGTTCTATCCAGGTTGGAAACTCTGAATTCAGGACCTGACTTCAGCCTAGAACAACACTTTAAAACCAACAACACATCCAGTTTTAGTCCAGTGCAGCTTTTTTATCGTTGTTGAGTGAAAATGAAAAGTCTTAGTCTTTTAGAAAAATTATTTGTATTCATTTGTGTAACTAAGTATTGTGGTTCTGAATTCCACGCCACCATTGCTCGATACTGAACCCTTCCCTGACCATAACCAGACCGACATGAAGGTAAAAGAAATCGACTCTCACTTGATTGTCGTGTAGAATGTTGATGTACATCACTAAAGAAACATAAATTACTATATAAAATCTCAGGTCTTTTATTGATAATAATATCGTGAATGAGATTAATTAAAAGGTACTTAATTCTGCCTCTCACACATAGCCAGCCCAACTGACGATTCATCGTAGTGATACTTGTTGTAGAAGGACAGTTTAAAGCAAGTCGAGCTGCTTTGTTTTGAGCTATTTGTAATTTATTTAGATTTGATTCTGTTGTATTCGACCAGATAGTGGCGCAGTAGTCAAGGTGTGAAAGGACTAAGGACTCAACTATCATCTTCTTGGTATTACCAGGCATATATTTTTGACACTGTCTGACCATAGCCATACTTCTTCCCATTTTACCCAATATTTGCTTCGCTTGATTATTCTATGTCATTTTGCTGCCCACAACAACCCCAAGAAGTTTAGCTTCAGATACTTGTTCAATTGGGCTCCCATTCACAGACAGATTAAGAACAGGTGAATCTTTCAATAAATAGCTTGATCCCAACATCATACATTTAGTTTTTTTCTGCATTAATGACCAACCTATTTACATTAAACCAATTCTCAACTGCTCTCAACTCATCATTGAGATCTTGACTCAGATGATGTGCATTGGTGCCAGACATATAGATTGTAGAATCATCAGCATAAAGTGCAATAGTGGCATGTTTCAAAACAAAAGGTAAATCATTCATAAAAATTGAAAATAAAAGTGGTCCCAAGCAGCTGCCCTGTGGTACCCCACAACGTAGCTTTTGCTTCTCTGAATAACTGCCATTAAACAAAACAGTGAATGATCTATTATCAAGATAACTTTTAATCCATTCAGTGGCAGAAGTTTCAAACCCATAACTATTCAGTTTATTTATCAGTAACTCATGATCCAGTAAATCAAAAGCTGCACTTAAATCTAAGAATACAGTCCCAACCATTCTTTTTTCTTCTATTTCATGTAACCAGTCGTCTGTTATTTGTGCTAAAGCTGTTGTAGGGGAATATCCTTTCTTATAAGCATGTTGATGGATGAAATTCAACCTATTTTTATTAAAATAGAAATTAATTTGATCATAAACAATTTTTTCCGTTATTTTGCTAAGAATTGGCAAAATACTAATAGGTCGACTATTTTTACCAGAGAAAGGTTCTTTGCTGTTTTTTAACAAAGGCACTATTTTGGCTGTTTTCCAGGCAACAGGACAGATACATTTTTCTAAACTCAAATTAATTAGATATCGTATGGGTAAAGCAATCACATTAAATACTAATTTCAACAAGTATGCATCAATTTCATCTGTGCCTGCTGGTTTTATTTTAATTGATTTTAAGATGTCCTCAACAGCAGTTAAATTTACTTTTCCAAATTTAAATGTACACAACTTATTACCTATAATTTTATCTTTAATTATTTGACAGGATGATTGAGTTGTATGTTTGAAAATAATATTTTCTTGTAAAGTGTGAATTTTCCTTTTAAAATAGTCACCTAAATAGTTTGATATATCTCTAGGTTTTGTCAAAAAGGATCCATTCGCTTCCAGAAAAGTTGGAGTGGACTTAGCTTTTCGTCCTACTAGTTCATTTAATATATTCCACATTTTGTTATTATCTGTTTTCACGTTCATAAATTTCTGTCCATTATATGCTTTTCTTTTAGATCGGTTTAGCTTGGTCACAATATTCCTTAATTTTTTATACTTATTCCATACTTCTTTATTATCAGATGTTATTGCTTCTGACTTCAGTTTGTCTCTTTGCTTCATATGTTCTTTAAGCTCTTTATCTAACCAAGGAGAAGCACTGCTTCTAACACTCATTTTCCTCACTGGAGCATGTTTGTTCATAATTGGTATGATTAAATTGTTGAACACTTCTAAGGCTTTATCTGGATCCTTTTCTAAAAATACTTGTGACCAATCAACACTCATCACATCTTCCACGTAACTATTTTCATTGAAATTTTTAAATGTTCGTTTGATTATGAAATTTTGTCCAGATTTGGGAACTTTAGTCTTCCTATTTATTACAGTTAAATTATGATCACTGAACCCAACACAAATTGACCTAGCTTTTGAAAAAAGAACAGCCGCACTTGTAAAAAGTAAATCAATACAGGTAGATGTTTTTGTTCCATCTGCTTTATAAAAAATTCTAGTTGGCGTTGATACCACTTGTTGCAAATTACAAATATTTGAAATGGATTCTAATTTATTTTTAAGAGAGCAGCTTTTTAAATTCCAGTCGATATTCAAATCATCTAGGAAATAAATTTCTTTATTTAAATCACAGACTTTATCTAACATATAAGAGATCTGATCTAAACAGAATATTGATGCATTTGGAGGCCTATAACAGCAACCAACGAGAATTGGTTTTATATGCAATAATTGTATTTCCAGCCATAACACTTCTATTACTAAACAACCCAGATCAGTTCTAACTTTTAGAGGTGTCTGATTTTAAACATAAAAAGCTACTCCACCCCCATTTGCATTTCTGTCATGTCTATATAAACTATAACCATCTATATTTAAGAGAGAATTATCCATAGTGACATCTAAATGTGTTTCACTCAAAGCTAAAATATGCAAATTATATTGTCCTAGAATACCAATAATGTCCTGTACCTTATTTCTTAAACTGCAGATATTCAGATGGGCTATCTTCAAACCTTTATTTGCTAAAGCCATGATTTAGATTTTTTGCATTGAAAAGTGAAGCAATACATTTAACAAAACAAAATAAAAAAAATGTCAACAAAAAAGCCAAACAGGAAAGACCAACATATTTTTCCATCCTCTTAAACACAAATGACATGCACATCCTTCTCCCAAGCATCTGTAGCCACCAATTGTTTTTTAAGTCCAGTTCAGACCTTTAAACAACACAAATTCACGCCGACTTTGGTCATTCACGGAAAATGTTCCAAACAAAAAATACAAACCATAACTGCAATATCTGTTTTCCTTTCTCCGCTTAAACAGCAGTTCGCAAACCAAAAAAATCGACAAATAATAATTCATACCTGTGCGTAAGGTAGTCTACTTCACTGCTTCAATCACCGTTTCTACGTAGTCCTCCGCAGCCTGATGATCCATAAACATTTTAGTCTCTCCTCTGAAAGTCAGAATCAAGGTGGCGGGATGAATATTTCCATGTTTCACTTCTGCTTTCCACAATTTTGCCCGAACTTCCCGGAAGCTGTCTCTGGCCTTCACAATCTCCGCCGTAAGGTCTGGAAAAAACCGCAGCGTCATCCCCGAAAGTCGAACTTTCTTTCTTTCTTTGCTGCACGTAGAATCTCCTCTCTCGCAGTCAGTCGGTTAAAATATAAGGCTGTATAACATCTCAAACAAAAAAACTGGATACATTCAAAACAGCAGCAAAAAAAAAACAAAATATCAAAAAAAAAAATAAATGATTGGAAAAAAAAAAAGATCTTTCAGAAAATATTTATAAATAAAAGAATATACCTAAAAGAACAAAATTGTTCCATTGGATTTCTTTTTTTTAACTAAATTGAATGTCAAGGCATGTAAATCTTGAAACCATGAAATAGGTATTTTTGAATTTCAAGATCTTTTTGACAGATGGAACATTCATTATCTTGTATATTATATCTTAAATGTAAAAACTCTTTACACAGATAGATGGTTATAATTGTTTTAAAGCTAAACAGTGAACTTAGTGGTTCTTGCTGGGTTTTGGTCGGTAAAAAAAGGGTCCAGCACTTTTAGCATCATAAGTTGCAGACCCCTCAGTTAGGGGGTCTTCAGCTAATAGAGATAGAGCGGGGAGATATTTTGGAGGGAAACATTATCCAGCATTTGGTTATTAAAAAAAACATTGTATTTTGAGTCACTGACAATGTGTGGTTAACCAAAATGACTGGTTTTAATAATATGTTTGCACAAAAAGAGGTGTCAGAATCATTGCAAATGTTCTCTGTTCTCTGAAGCTGGGGGGTGACGAGCAGAAAGGACAATGACTAACACATCTCACCCTGAGGTCTCATGTAAGACAACGCCCGCGGTCCGTCTGTGCTTCTGCAGCCGTTCCTGATCTCTGCTACGCTGTTCATTCAGAGCGGCCCTGCTGGAATTGCTGCGGTCTGTCCCACAGGAGTCCCAGGACTGTCCCCTCCACTCTATTTTACACTCAGACTGCTCTGTTACTCAGCTGTGACTGAACCACTTCAATCTGCAAACAACAGATCAAGTTGGCAGGACGTCAGACATGACAAAAACATGAAGTTTATCACTTCAGTTCAGATTAAAGCTCAACAGCCCCTAAAAAGAACCAGAATTTACTATCAACACAATTCTGGATGTTGGAAACATCCTTTCAACAGGGAAAGAGGAATTTCATTCTGTGATGGTCTCATTAAAGTAAAAGATTTTTCCGAAACATTTCTAAAATGCTTCTGTTAAGAAGTTTGATTTACACCAAGATGTTTGCCAGTTTGATGTCAGTCTAAGTCAAATGTATTGCCTCAATAAAACATTAACCCTTTAACACACGTGTCAAAGTCAAGGCCCGGGGGCCGGATCCGGCCCTCCAGGTAATTCTATCCGGCCCTCCAAATCATTTTATTTTGTTGTTATTATTGGGCCAATGTTATCTTGCGCTCATTTCTAACAAAATATATTCTTATAGAGAGTAAAATACTGAAAGTTATTTAAGGTTTAAGTTGATCTATTCTGGAATAATATTCCTGCCTTATTATTAAATATAATTTTGTTTAAAAGTTACAGTTTTAATGTTTCAAAAATTGTCATTCTACTAGTTTTTTGGACGTTTTTGACATTTACTAAGATTTTTTAGGCTATTTTAGAGTTTAGCTAATATTTTCAGCTACATGCTAGCTGTTTTGGCTAATTTCGTTTTTTTCATTTTATTTTTAGAATATTTTGAAGTTTTGGTATTTTTTCAGCTACATGCTAGATGTTTCGGCTAACCTAAGTTTTTTTTTTAAGGCTAATTAAGCATTTAGCTAATATTTTAGCTTCAGCGTTTTCAGCTACCAACTGCAGCATTTTTACCTATCAATTTCAGCATCTTTAGCTATCAGCACTATAGCATTCACACTAGCATTATCACAGGTAATGCTATATATCTAGTTCATAAAAAAGTTACATTTTTAAAGTTTTAAAAGTAGTTTTAGAGTGTTCAATAAATATTTATCCTGTTCAGCCCACGACCTAAGGTGTGTTTTGAATTTTGGCCCTCTGTTTGATTGAGTTTGACACCCGTCGTTTAACACCAGACCTCCCGCCTTTCCTTTCCTTTGATTTTTAAATGTTTAAATTTTTTAATTGTTAAAACAATAATTACAGTAGATTTTAAAGTCTATGTAAATGCTTTTCAAAGTGTGTCCAAATAAATTACAAGAGAATTTGGCTACAGAGAAAAAAATTTGGCTCTGGAAAAGTAACAGCCAGAAGTCCTTCCCCCTGCTGGAGTCGGCCGCAAAAAAATCATCATAGTGCCCAAAATCATTAGCTGGAAGTCCTCGCCCGGAACCTCGATTTAAGCTTTAGAGCTTTTTTCCTGTTTCTTCTCTCTTTTTTTATACTTTGTTTGATATTTTTTCTCCGGGACACTCTCTGTCACGGAAAAAAAACTGCATTTCGTCGACTTTTTCTCCAGAGGTAAACAGGTGTAGTTCTACAAATGTGAACACTTGGTAATATTGACACGAAAGAAATGAAATGATCAACGTTCTCTGTCCCATTTGAAGCTCATCTTCACATTAAACTGTTAGACAGTTGCAGTTTATTCACATTTAAAAGTTAAAAAGCTGATAGTTCTGTCAGTCTTAAAAGGATTTCCTAAAGTTTAGGACATTTCTGCTTATGCAACCGGCTAAAGTTGCAAAAATTTCCCTCTTCAGGTTACAGATCTTCATTTGACCAGAGGCCGCTCCGTTTTTAAGGTTATTTTTGGGCTCTACAAAATTCACAACCTTTGAATTTGTGTTGAAAGTCAGACCAGGTCAAACTTTAACCAATCAGGGTCTCTGATTTTGTAGTGACGTTTGGGTAGTGTTCTTTTAGATTCAGGAAAGTATCAACGGTTTGAAAATTGATAATGAAGAAGAAATGAATCACTGCGGTTGTTGTTTGGCTGGAATTCTATGACACCAAGTCTTTCATATATCGGAATAGAGCTGTAAAAGAAAAAGTCTGGAACCAGACTCACCAGATTTGCACCGCTTTGACATTTCACACCAAACCTCTTCCAGCTATATCAGTCAATATGTTTTTTTTTTTGCTAATATATATCTAGGGATACATTCGATTATATATTTCTAATTTACGTTGGTCCTTTATCTGTCTTTCTTCCCACTGTTTCTTGAAAGATATTAAGTTCCTTTTTTAATTTTTTTTTTTATTATTATTATATTTTATTGTATTTTTTTATTTAATTTATCTATTTGTGTTACTATTATTATTTTTTGTCTCAGCATTACCTGGACAACACAGGATTTATTAATCTAAGTTGAACTGAATCCAAACAAAAACGAATTGAATTTTGTTTATATTGTACAACTTTGCTAAAAGGTCTCTCTGTGCCTTATTTGTTTGTTGTCCATTCCTAATAAAAGTATAATAACAAAAAAAACCTCTTCCAGCTGTAGTTACGTGCACGTGTCGTGCACTAGTCTCGGGTAGCGGCAGTCCAGTGTGAGCACCATATGGTGAAAGCATGTTCAGGGCATATTTAGAACGTTTTTGAAGGCTCCACACATGCCTGGTGTGAATGTAGCCTCAGACTGAGGGAGACAGGATTAGATTTGAGTTGCTTTCCTATGAACAAAGACCGTTTTGAACAGATACAGTTTTGAATCCAAGAATTGTGACTAAAATGTCTTCAAAAAGCTCGTAGATTAGAATCTAAGACTCTTAAAGGAGTTGACTTCTGCTCCGAACTTCTGATTGGAGGTCAAGGCGTAGCATCTTCAGCACTTCATCTGCTGTGGGGCAGATTAGCTTTCTCATTTCTCTTGTGTTTCTCAGAGTGTTTGATCTACTTCCCACTAACTTTTGTCAAGTTAGAGGCAAGGGTATGGGGGGTGGGGGTGCAGTCCCATAAGGCTCAATTATGCCTCATACTGATAACGACCTGAAAAGGCAGGAGGCCGGCTAGAATGAAAACAGGAAACGAGGGGCGTAGGGTGGTGGGGATTACTGCGGATTGTCTGATATTATCTGGCTTTTGATCAAGAGGCCGTGTTGGCAGGCGGAGCACATAATCCACTCCCTTTCCCTCGTCGATTCCAAAAGTGTCTGCAGCGGAGCAGAGCGAGACATCGCTGACCACTTTTGATGCCCTCAAAACACAAACTACACAGCAGGTTCAGCTCCTAGTTCAGTCAAACCTTTGTATTTGATCTTTGGGTTGAAATTTCACAGGCCACCTATGCCTGTTTCAAAATAAGACACAGCTCATTCTTTTTACATTTGTTGGGTTTTCTACTTTTTTCTACTGAGTGTTTCTGAGTTCACTGAAAGTCTATTTCCAGTAGAGACTCGATTTTCTTTATTTATAAGCTTGTCTACATGTTTCCCTTTGAAAATGGCCAAATCCTACATGTAAATCTTGATTTTGATACAGGTTTAAAAAGAACTGAGGCTGTTTTTTTCTCCTGTAACTAAAATCACAAAGCTTTTTCTGAAGAATGCAGTCGAATGAAGCCAATCATGGAGCCTTTAAAATCCACAAAGAATCCAAGTCAGAACACCAGGAGCCGAGCTTTGCAATCAGCTCTGTCTTTATGTCCTCCATCGCTCAAAAAAGAAAGAGACAGAAAGAAAAGAGTTGGATCTCAGGTGAAAAATGCCTGCAAAAGGCACAGATGTGGTCAAGAACTGTAAAATCAATGACTCACTGTCTTCATTCTGATTTTCTTGCTTTGACACAGTTTTATGCAAACTCAAAATCATAATGTGTATTTAACTAAAAATGCAGAAAAAATGTGTTAATATGCCCCTCCTAGAAGAATCTTTTTTTTTTTCTTTTTTCATTAAATATTATTCAATTCAATTACTAGACGCCCATTGCATCGTTTTAAGAGCTGACTGGGACTCCACCTGAATAAATCCAGCTGCAATGTGGATGTGAGGCTCGGTGAAGGTTAACAGTATCAGATGATGATATCACACATGAGTGAGGTGAGTGGAGTCCATGTCTAATGATTCAAATTGCCACTTTCACCTCCACTGGAGAAAGTAATTATCACAAAGTCACATGGACCTCTAGGAGGTCAAGTGGTCCATAAGCGACGAGCAACATCAGGCGATCACAGCATCCATTATAGATCATTCTTCAGTAATTGTGTTTCTGAGCATCTATAATGTCAAGGAGATGAGTAAAATGATGGGGAACCAGTTCAGTAAAATGATTTTTGGTATTTCACTGAACTAGAAAAAAAAATGAACTGTTTCACCTTGAACAGTCAAGATGAAGCTGAACAGCTAAAATGCTGGAGATATCACACTGTTCTCTGACTGCAGAGAACTCAAGATTGTTCTGTGTTCACTCATTCCAGAGCCTCATCCAGTGCATTCAGCAAGTGTGTGCATAACCACAAATGTTTGGATAAATTAATTCCCCAACATTCTTTCTGGCTGAAATTCACTCATGTCTTGGGGAAAAAAAAACTGTCATCTTGCTTGATGTGTTTTATTGAGAGACAGTAACACCCTCAAATTATAGAATGTGTTTGGTCCTGAAGCACACAAAGCATGAACCGCAGGGGAAGATCTGCTTTGCAGGAAATTAATTAAAATTAAACAGACTCCCCCCCCAAAAAAGAGTCAAATTGAAAGTTTTCAATGACATGAATACAAGTGAGGTTAAATGTTGAGAATCTGCAACATGTTAAAATGGGGGTGAGACAGACATGTTCTGGGAGACACGTGTTCTGCTTGTTGCTTCCTGCTCATGTTGTGGCGTGTTAACAACAGCATTTACACAAGAAGTAAATCTCCGCCTTTTTGTTTCGCTCAAGAACAAAGAAATCTTTTTTGGCATTTAAGAACATCATACAAGTTTTCTCTTTCCCACAAGATAACTACTAGGGAGCAGTGGATGCAGTTTGTTTTTTTTCCTAACAGTTGCTTACTTATTTTGTTTGTACTACTCATAGAGAACAGCTTTTTGTTGTTTTCTCACCAAATGAAATTTGCATGTCAGTAGCATCCAGATTCAACGCCTAGTCAATGTGCAGACGAGATCAGAGGTTCTGCTGCTCGTTTTGACAGTCCGGCGTGGTGCGGCGGTCTGGTAGCAGCACGTTTTGGCCATTGAGGCACAATTTGTCAAAGAATCGAAACACTGGCGATGAAGATGTGTCGTATCAACCAATAAGGGACCCAGCTTTGGCCTGTGAATGGTTGATGAGGTGATCAGTGAGTAAAGTCCAAAACCAACATGGAGGACAAAATGTTCATTATACACCTGAGGCAATGATAAAAAAAGTCCTTTAATTTTATTCAAATATTATTTTTTCCCTCCTTGGACTGATGTGAGACGGCAAGTTGTCAAAGTGGGTCACAGAGAGACAGGAGCTTGTGCAAAATACATTTGCAAACTGCAAATATGTTGTATTTTCTTCACTATCTGGAACACTGAAAAGCTAAACGACAGTCTACCTTACAAAGCAGAGTGCCTCAGATATATATTTGTGATTGTGCTTACTGATCTCAACGCCTAGAGATGTGTTTTTCAGTCACGTGACTCCTCCAGTTCATCACAAAATCAAGAAACTTGTAGGAAACTTTTGCTTCCGAAGGTGCTGCAGGAATTTCCCAGGTGGGGAACGCTGTTGATGATCACACTAGGCTGTCCAACACGCACACACTCACAGCGAGCCTGCATGGAGAAATGGCATCAGCTGATTCAGAAGCAGCTTGAGAATATCTTAAAAATCATGGAGGATAATTATCATCCAGAGCAGATATTTATTATGGATGAAACCAGAAAATTCTTGAAAGAGATGTCCTCTTGCACCTATTTGATGAAGAAGGAAGCACATGCTTTTTTTAAGGCACAGAGAAACAGAGTGACAATTCTCATGAAAAGTTTGTAGTCTATTGCTCTGGATTAAAAAAACTCTATGTTGAGAAATACAAAGCATGATCAGTGTTTTTGAACGGTATGGATCAGTAGCAGAGATTTTCGGTCACGGGGTGGTGGAGGGGTAAGACAGAGATTGGGAGTTATCCGTATTCGGGGTATTTGTGCAGGTCTCAGGTCTGTAACCCCCACAAATAAGAGGGTAATACTGTATTTCCACCTCTACAGTCTGTTCAGATACAAAAACATGATCGCATTTGTCAGTTGCGGTATCCTATTGTAAAAAATTGGTCACATTTTGAAAATTACAGTATTTTCTCGTGTATCTTGGCGTAACTTCCTGCCAGAAGTTACTCGGATCACTCGCGAGTAACTTCAGTTTGGCACCTATCGTCTGGTTGATACCAGACGATAGGTGCCACGATAGGTGCCAAACTGAAGCGGCCTCCGCTCCGTGCTGCTTCACAGTGCTTCTTAGTGCGGTATGAACCAGGCGTACGTTTTTTGAATAATGATGGTCAATGAGACAGATGTGGCTTTGGGATAATTGGGTCATGAGTTTGAGCCGCAGAGTTTCTTGATTTATTTAAGAAATTTTGACTCACTAACTACTTTTATTTGATTTACTTGCATATTGGTGTTTGGTGTCCTCCTCTTCAGATGACATGGTACTATTAGATACTGTCCATAAGACAGCCCGTTAGTCATCTCTCAACGGGGAAGTTTCAATGTTCCAGCATTGCAGGTAGGAGCAAAAGAACACAGCATGAACAATTCAAAAGAAAGCATCATGCATCACACTATACCCTCAGTCCCCCGCAGATAGTACTAAAATGTGTTCACACAGCACTGCTAAATGTACATTTCCACTTGAAGAAAACATGTAACACTATGAAACCCAGAAGGAACAAACACACAATAAAGTCTTTAGTTTTATATTTTTTTTGGATAAACATAGTCAAAAACAAATCTGTGTGGTCAATGAAAGAAGCTTCCATTCTTCTGTTCTCACATTTTTATGTGCCTGATTTGACCATGACTGTCTGTTTGAGGTCAAAGTTCATATTTTGCATTAATGTTGTTAGCTCTAAAAATTTTTGGTGCCAAATTTGACGAGCGCTGAGTTTTGAATGTTTTTCCTTTCAGAACAATAATTATGTCCTCCACTGGTTGCTGGCCCGACACTTACAAGCTTTTATTCATCTGGGACACAGTATGTATGGCTCGTAAAAAATGTATTAAAATCATAAAAAGCGTCAAAAAGACATATGTGTAAAGTAGTTATTGCTTAAGAAAGACCTTCAGAAATGCTTTTTACTGCAGTTTCTAGTTTTATGACTCTCAAAAATTAATCATTAACATCCTCTCCAAAAAAGTGGGTCTGTGTGAGTATGGAAATGAAAAAAACGAGTTATTTATGAGGGAGATTCTAGGGACTGATATGCTGTGATGATGAGATTTTTGAAACTGACCAAACGAGATTCGTAGACAGTCCGGTGATGACTGAACGTGTCAGAGTTTGAAGAAAAGCCGTCTGGGCTTATTCCAATCTTCTCTTCATTTCAGCAACCTGCAGCTTGGTTAAGGAGTGACACTTCTGCACATGCTCAGTGTTGGTACTTTAATTTGACAAAATGTAAAACCTGTCTGTGATTGGACGGGCACAGTGTTTCATGTTCAGGGCTCATGCCCCCCGCTTCATTTTTAAACCTCAGAGAATTTCGTCTCTGCTGTCACTTCTGAGCTCTGAAGTTTCTGCTTTGGTTTCTGCGCTCTCCACTCGGTCTGTTCCCATCAGAGTTTAGTCTGACCTGACAGTGTCATCAGCCTCCTTTGTTTTCTGTCTCCATAAAGTTTCCTAGGAATTGTGTTAACATTTTCCAAATCCACTGATAGCATGTTAAAATCATTACTGTTTGAACTATTTTTCATAAAGATCTGAAAGTTGAACCATCAGGGACAGTAATCTTAACACTTTCAACACCGTGAACCAACGAGATAAAAAGGAAATGACACTTTCTGTCGCACAATTTCTTTCAGATACACAACAGAAGCATGATTACATTTCCTGGATTTCATCTGAACACTGTCTTATTTTCAAATATATTATTTCTCCTTCACAGTAGTTTAGCTAATGTTAACAAAAGGGATTTTTTTTTTTTTTTTTAGCAAACTCATAGTCTTTGTCAGTCTAAATGCCAATCAAATCATTTGATTTCAATGCAGTTTTCAAATGTGCAGTTCCTCTAAACTACAACAGCCCTGCGTACAGGACGTCATGTTTGCAGTCCATCATCGCTTCACTTTAGGTGTTTGCTGCATTCTGGTTGTTGGGTATTTGTTGATTCTGAAAACTTCTTTCATTTAATGTTGGGGTTGTGATGTTTATTGACATCAAAAGCAAGGAAGTGACACACTGTGTTCATATTGTGGTGCCCGTCCACTGTTGGGTGCAGCTTCTTAAAATTCCTCTGATATCTGAAGACTTACATTCACCAGCCACATTATGAGACACACCAGCTCAACCGCTCGTTAACACAAATGACTTATCAGCCAATCACATGGCAGCAACTCAATGCATTTAGGTATGTAGACATGGTCAATAGGATCTGCTGCAGCTCACACCAGCATCAGAACGGAGAAGAAAAGTGATTGAAGTGACTTTGATCGTGGTATGGTTGTTGGTGTCAGACGAGCTGGTCTGAGGATTTCAGAAACTAATGATCTACTGGGGTTTTCACCCACAACCATCTACAGAGAATGGTCAGAAAAAGAGAAAATATCCAGAGAGCAGCAGTTCTGTGGGTGGAAATGTCTTGTTGATACCAGAGGTCAGAGGAGAATAGTCAGACTGGTTCCAGCAGATAGAAAGAAAACAGTAACTCAGATGGTTACAATTCACACAGACTCACCAGAACTGGACAATAGAAGACGGAAACACGTCGTCTGGTCTGATGAATCTCCATTTCTGCTGCTACATTTAGATGGTAGGATCAGAATTTCACATCAACTACATGAAAGTGTGGATCCATCCTGCCATGTATCAACTGTTCAGGCTGGTGGTGGGGGTGTCATGGTTCCAACCCCACAGTCTACCCTCGTATCGATGCTGACCATGTCCATCCCGTTATGACCATCATCTTCTGATGCTACTTCCAGCAGGATAAGACTCCATGTCCTAAAGCTGGAATCATCTCAGAGTGGTTTCTAGAACAATCAGTTCACAATCAGTTTCTTGTGTGTACAGCAGTTTTCCAGCCAGAGCATCAGTTGTTGAAAAGTTTCTGATTTTGCTTTACAGACATTTAGTGTGGTTGAATAACATTTGTAGCTCTCTTTTTGGTTGAAGTAATTTCTAAAGTGAGTGAATGTGGCCTCACCTGAGGGTTAAATTGTTTGTTAAAGACACTCTAGTAGACCATGTAAGCCAACAAATAAAAGCTTCACAGCAGCTGTTTGTTTCAGCGTTCGTAGGTACAGTATATCGAGTTACCTAAAGAATGTCTTTAAGGAAGTCAACCTTTCAAAGTGTTTGATTGACAGATTCGCCCAATTCCTCTTTCAAATGGAAGGGGTGTGGACTTCTAACGAGGTCACTCCTGATTGGTGAAGAGTAGTTGCCATAGACATGTTCACTCAATGGCAAAAAATGCCGAGTGAATTGACTTCCTTTCATTGAAGCTGGAAGTAAGCCAGTCACCGGGTGATGTCACACTCCCTCTCTCAGTCCAGTTCTCATGTACAGTCAATGGGGACAGCTAACTAGCAGCTGTCTGAATCCCACTTCCCCTCACTACACCGTGTGAAAGCAAATCAAACTCTGAGTTGTCTTTGACTGACATTAGTAAAAACAAAACCCATTTGGAACCAGGCAGATCTCATCCGTGTCAAGCCGAGGTGATGCTTCCCCCCAAAGGTGTGGAGCAATTTACGACCTCTCTCAGCTGTGATAGTAAACAGAAACCTACCTTGGTTTAACAAAGGGACAGACATTCTGTTGGTCCATTTTGTTAAAAACTTCTCACAATTTCAAGAAGAAGTGTACTATCATGAATAGTGTATATTGTTTGTCTGGTTCACATAAGGAACGTTGGTGATTTTCTTGAGATTAAAGGTTATGAAGTAATCATTTTAAAACTATCAACTGGGTATTACATGCTGTTACCTTTTATATGAATTATGCAACCTTTTATGTTTTGCTTTTCAATCAAACGTATATATAGGACTTATTCGTATACACATAAATTTGTTCCCACAATGTTCGATAAGAGAACTTTTATCTCCCTTAATCCGACACCAGAGGCACGCACAAAGAAGGGTGAAAGTCACACCCCACATATTTGAATATCAGCAGTTCATTGGGACGTGCAAATTAGCCGATCGTAAACGAATTTAAATGAGACTTAGTTAGGTAAATCTTGTCCTGCCCCTAAGAGTTAAAAGCTGGAACCCAAGCCAAGAACTCAATTCTTTAGGGTTTTTTTTCCAGGTTTGTCAGTTTTTGTCCGAGTTTTGCTCTTCCTTAGAAGTTAGTTTTTTTCTTTGGTTATTGATTTTCCTTAGAGTTTCTTCTACATTTTGTCTTCAGCTAATTCAGAGACTGACTCCAA
>NC_050517.1:3048021-3059899 GCF_002922805.2 Oryzias melastigma
CTGGCAGGTAGTCCACCCCCCGCAGCGCACCGCAATACAGACACCCTCCCCTTCTCCCTATTGCATGTTTGTATGAGGAAGGGGATATTTTGATGCTTTTCTTATGAAACAGATTTTTCCCATGTGACCACAAAATCATTCAGTTCTCCGCCCGACCAGCTTTGAAACGTATGATTTTGGTCACCCTATTTTGAAGAAACAGTTAACCGATCACTTTGATCAAAGTGACCCAAACCGAGCAGATCCAGTGGGTTTTCTGTGAGGAGCCTTTAGCACGCTTCTACTCCTGGCTAAAGATCTGGCTTCAAAGCCCTCCTGACGCATCCTACCGTTGACGGGACCCTCCAACCATTTCTGGACGGATCGAATGGACCTGGATCTTTGGACCGCGTGGTGAGAAGTACCGCTGGGCTCCACAGGTCACTGTTTTGTGGTCAGAGTTGGACGGTTGCAAACGTAATACCTTTAGCCCGTTTGAATGGCCCTTTTGAGGATCCTCCTCAACGCATGAATTTAAACACCTTTTTATGTATAGCACACACTTGGTACTCCTCATTTCAGTAGTTTGATTTTGATTTTATTTTTCTTTTATTTTCATTTAGACATTTCTAGTTATTAGTTAAAAGCTCTCTGCTATGTCTCACATGTGCTGATTGTTTTTCAATACCTTATTTTTACATCCAATATTTCTGCATGTTTAACCTCATGTTCATTTATAAATATTCAAAAGGACGTGGTTGTTCAGATTTCATTATTGTTTTAGTTCAAGGAAAAGTCCCTTCAAAAGGTACTCACGACTTAAGGTTGAGAAACGGATTAATTGATAATTACTTTATTGATTAGAAGTAGCGGCTGATCATTATTGAGTAATATTTTCCTTCATTATGAAGGTGGTGCCCCGAGGATAATTTCATTAAATTTCAGTTTGATAAAATGAATATTTTTCAACCAGCTTTGAGACTGAATATTTCATATTCACCCCTTTCACTCTACAACCCCCTTCACAATGTTTTCTATTTGAAACTGCTGCTTTAGGGAAGTTTCTGCAAACGTATTTTTCCCATAAAAGCTGAAATGATGAATTTGAACAGCTTGAGAGCCTTTCTCTTGAGGTGTGGTTTATTCTAGAAATAATTCTCTGCATTAGGGCTCTGTGTTCACTCTTTCAGCATTTCTGCTTGTGTGAGTCTGTGTGGCATTTGTGGTTGCAGTTTGACTTGTGACATTTAAGGAGTGACAGTGAGCAGTTTGACAAGAACAGGATATTTTCTGTCACATGACTAAGTGAGCAGTAAAGCTGAGGAAGCCGTTTTTCACAGGAGTCTGACAATGGTTCTGAAGTGGAAATGCAGACTGTGTGGGTCAGTAATGAAGCAGCGTTTGCTCTCGGGATGAAACGCTGCTGCAGCCGGACGCCCTGAGGACATTTTCTCTGAAAAGCTCACTGACGGGAAATGCTGAAACCAGTAAAATATTTCAAAAACCATCACTGACATTGATGAAGTCTCTAAATATGGAAATAACAAAAACATAAAAATGTGTATTAACTGTTTTTCGCAAATCTGCTTTAAGAATCTTATACGTTTCAGATACCAAAAAAGGCATGATAAAAAAGAAAAAAGCTTGATATAAGTTGCACCCCCCACCTTGTTAAACTAACTTTGAAAATACAGTAGATGTAGTATGTTGAAGATATGATGCTAAATGGAGATGTTTGCTCCGTGTATTCTGTCTGTGCTGTTTAGCGCTCACCTCCATCGGCGGCTGTGCTGCAGGGAGCCGCTGCAGCCCTGGGACGATTCCCCGCAGCACAGGAAGTAGATCAGAGAGCTGCTCCGGGGTCTCAGTCTTTTAAAAAGTTTGTAAATCTTTGATTTTAAACATCTGAAAGTCACACCTGAATTCATAAAAATGTTTCTTTCATGGCCTGCTGACAGTCTTTTCAGATCCGGTGAGGAACGGCCCGTTTAAAGGCGGTTCCTCCTTCAGATTTCAGCTTCAGTTGGCAGACAAAGCAGCGAGCAGCAGGCAGCTTTTTCTTTTGTAGTCAGCCTGTGATCTTTTCTTCCATGAAGATGAAGGAGCAAAAGGGGTCAAAGGAAGATCTTTTTGTGGGTTTTGCACTCACTCACTTAGAGATCATTTGGATTTCACTTTTCTGTTTCAGTAAAACCGAGGACTCACATTGTTTAAGTAAACTGTTAGTTACTCTGGGTTCACAGTCAGAAAAAAAATAGTTTTGGGTTTCAACACAAATCAATTAAAATGCAAATCAACTTTAAGTGGGAAAATTAAAGTTTTCAGCAAGGCTACTTAAAAAAAAGAAGCAAAAACCGGGAAAATGCATGTACTTAAATAAGGCTTTGCTACCTCCTTAGAAGGGCCAGACCGCTCACAGTCACATCCCCATTTACCCATGCACACTGCACATGCACACACACTGATGGTGGCTCTACTGTCTAATCCTGCGTTCACACCCATCCAGATTTGCACGCCAGAGGAGTTTCAATGTTAAGTCAATGGTACCGACGTGACCTGAGGTCCTGCGCCGCGGCGGTCTGGTAGCAGCGCAAATTGACCAAGGCTGTGAGAGTTTAGATATCTAGACTTTGGCGAGGTCACCGCGGCGCGTCTGCCAAACAGGGGCTCCAATCTGGGCATGTGATGACTTGATCAGCGGTTGAATACACATCCAAGGCGAGTGTTTTTGTCTCATCTCATAACCCGCTGAGGCCGCGGGTCATGGAACCCGTCCCGCCTACTTTTGGGCAAAGACGGGATACACCCTGGACAGCTCAACAATCTCACACCCACGGAGAGCTGCTCGGTGGTAGGGTTGGGCACTTATTGGGTTTTATGTGGTTCTGGTGCCAAAGCGGTTCTTTGGTTTCAGTTTTGGTTCCTAATCGGTGCCGATTTTGGTACTTCAGTAGTGAAAACAATGCCCACATCTTCCCAAATCATCACATTTTCATTCCCAAGCCACCAAATATTGACGTAAAGAAATTGACGTTTTGGATTTTGTCGTTTTTTGACGTGCTGGCTGTTCCTATTACATCAGAGCTCCACAACCTCTGAGCTGCAAACCGATGGCCGTGCCCCTCATTCACCGTGCGGCATATTCACTGCTCGCCATCTGTCAAACATGTGATCCTGAGCGAGACGCTGCCACTGCGTGTGGATGTCACACTTCCAATGAATGGAAGACGAAAAACGTTGATTTATTTAATTTGATCTATAAATCTATATATAAAAAAGGAAAGAAATCCATCAAAGATTTTCTCGCTACTGGGGCTTCTATCTCACTCGGAGGGTGTTGCTATATGCCAACAGTTTCACCCTCAACCCAGAGATGAATTTCGAATGAACTCCTCCCGCTCTGCAGAAATTATGTTCTAGAAAAAAGTTTTTAAATTTTGACTAAAAACTGCATCATCATCATGGTAAAAAGACCTCTGGGAACGCTTTTACAACAGATCAAAAGATGATTGGAGTAGGCCTTTTAAAACACAGTTTACTATGTTTGAGAGCTACAGTTTTATCCACACCACATAGGACAGAAAACATGGACAAACATCTGTGATCTCATGTGGTCACGTAACTCAAGTATTAATCAGTGGTCTATAGGAAAAACTCATTGCAGCTAAACATTTCACAGTCAACTTTATCAAAAGAATTTTTATTGTAAAGTGGAACCATTGAAGAACATCTCAGCTGAAAAGACCCAATGAACCAGAGCTCCTCGTTCTGGTTCTCCGGGGGTGCTGCTTGTTTTGAAGTTGCCCCACTTACTGCTGGAACTGGAATAGGATGAAAAAACTGCTACTGCACTTTGCCTCTTCTGAACTTTGGAAAAGGAGTCTCAGTTTGTGTACGCATTGAGGCCATGGTCACTGAATGCTGAGACACTTCAGTCCACCTCAAACACTGTACTCACGTAGCATCATTAGAGAATCGTCTGAAGACTCCTGTACAAAGTTTGGATAATCATTACTTATTTGATTTGATTTCCTTTTATGATCAAGCACAAAATGAAATAGATAAATATTAAGATAAACAGAAAGTGATGAAGTTCCGGAAAAAACAAGTGGGTGGAAAAAAAAACTTAAACGTTGTTATGTCAAATAGAGAAAACTATAGAGAATAGAGAAAAGAATGACTATATACAGTAGGACATGTAAAGCAGTTTAATGAGGAGTGATCATCTTTACTCTCCAACTGCAGCTGCAAATGCGACTAAATCTGAGTATAAACTGGTTTCACATCTCTGAGGTGGGGGGGGGTGTATGGGGGGCTGAGTCACAGCCTGCTGAATCAGCTGATCTCCGAGTATTACATGTTTTATATCAGAACCTGGATTGAATTCAGTAACTTCCTTAAAGGCCATCAGCTACAGTAGATAGTGCTTATCTGAAAAAAAGACTAAATGAGATTTCAAAATGTTACAGAAGAATCTGAGGTACAATGGCCAGAATATTTAGAATAAAAAAGGACATGCTTGTGGGTTAGAGCCTGCAGTGACTGGATCATACACAATAAACAAATGGGTTTTGCTCTGACTGGTGATTCCTGCTTAGACTGTTGCTTCTCCTGCACCAAAGTCAACATCTTGATCAGGGGACAGCAACCTTTTACAGTAAAAGAGCATTTTGGGCTCGTTTTCTACTGATCGAAACCTGGAAGGAGCCGCAAAGTCTTATTTTAGTCTTTAAGACGTTTTTGCATTCATTACCTCCTTTTTTGTAATAAATATGAATTATGTCTATATTTAGGCTCAAACCAAAGCAAAAATATAAAAAGAACCTGGCATATCTCAAAATGTGATTTTTTTTTTTTTTTTTTTTTTAACAGTTGACAGAAGCTTAAAAATCTTAGTTTCAAAATAAAAGATGCTCTTTGCCGAACAGGATCATCTCATTGCAGCTAACCAAGTGCAGCATAAGATAATCTGTGCTTTTAACTAATAAAAGATCAAACTTTTTACCAAAGTTTTCCATATAAAAGCTGTTCATTCTGGAGGTAGAGTTGATCAAACAAGACGTCTTCAGGTCAACAGGATGTAAAAACCTAAATAGTTTATCATCTATGTGAACCTCAGACATCAATTTATAAATGTAGCTCATTTAAATCAAATAAATGCTAATTAAAAAATTGCTATTTTATTTTTATTCATTTTTGTTCTTTCTCCTCTTTGTCCTCATCAGTCTTACACTGCTGGGTTTTGTTATTTTAGTTTGGGGTTGGATCTTGGTAGTGTCAGGAGTCCACCTGCTGTTTACCTCTCGGATCATCCACGTGCACAGTCTCCTGAGTATTAACCATCCCTCAGCTGCTGCCAATCCCTAATCAGTCTCCACAGCATTTAAACCAAGCTCTCCCCTGAGCACTCTGTGAAGTATTGTGCCGTAGCCTTTACTGGGCGAGTTTCCAAGCCTGTTGTCTCTCCAAGCCTCGACCCTGTTCTGATCTGTTTACTCTCCTGCTAGCCGCCTGCCTCGACTCCTGCACGTCCCTGACCATCGTCTCCGCCAGCCTCCGACATACCCTCGCCGTGTTGACCTCCGCCTGCCTTCGACCACGTCTGTCCTCGTCTCTGGTGCTTCCTTGCCGGCACTGACCCCCGCCTGTCTGACCACCGCTGCCTTTCCCCACGCATCGCCAAACTTAAATAAATATACACTGCATATGGATCCAAACGCCTCCGAGTCTGTGTTACAGGTAGTCTTAGTTTACAGGCTTTGTTTATTTGTTTCCTTTAGGTAGTTTTGGTTATGCAGACATTATCAGGAGCTGCAGACTCTGACAGTCGACATGTCTGGAATTAGCAGTCTCCATGACTTATTTTATGTTTGTCCGAGGATCCACCATGGAGAGATAAAAGAGACACATGTGGATCTGGAGCTGCAGGTTGCAGACCTCTGATCTAGGACCATGTTTACCTGGACGTAGAGTTCACCTTCTCCATCATTGCAACTATTCTTATCCAAGGTGACTGGAGACTTGTCAGGGAACAGGTGTAGACCATTGCTGGATTGTCCAGGTCACATGGTCTTGTACTGCAAACCTTCATGGCGGTGCCTTGATGTCAGTGGTCCCTGTGACAGTCGTCCGTCAGTCAAAGTAGTGGAGTCGGTTGTGAGAGGTTTGTCTGTAAACCCTAGTACCCTAACATCTGGTAGACGGCCTGCAGCTGAGTGGCGTTTGTTAAACTTAAGGTCAGAGGTCATAGGTTCTGGTCATGGTTGTGGTCTGTCACAAACTCTGACAGTAGTTCTGTGGTCATATCAGTCTGCTGATGACACTAGCCGCGTTTCCACAGAGCAGTACGGTATAGTCCAGTTTAGAATAGACCAGGTAACGCTTCAGCTGAACGTTTTCTCTCAAAGCTGGACTGTCATGGCACATGCGGGGTGAAGCTAACAACAACAATGGAGGTCATCCAGTGGTTCTTTTTGTCTGCTTGGTTTTTGGGTCTTTATAAATACAAAACATTTAATGTTGTTTGAGAGAAGATTACGGGTAGAAAAGAAGAATACAGCCACTTATGCACACTTTTCTTTTGTCGAAATGACCTTCCAACAATCAGCGGGTTTTGGCAGTCGCTCCATACTAACCGTTACGTTCCTTTTCTCCAATGGACCTACAACCAACAGAGGGCAAAAAATGGTACGGTTTGGTCCGGCTTAATGAGTCCATTTTAGAATGGAAATGCTCAAAATGGAGGGGACCGTACCGTTCTGCTCAATGGAAACAAGGCATTGGGGACTCACCAAGTTCACCTGAATCACCTGACTGTCTCCTGTCAACTTGATTGTCACAATGATTAGGTGGAGCTGCTCGTCTGTTAAATGACATTGTGTGTTCATGGTTGTTTGAATGATGAACTTGGAATGATTTACTGGTTCATTGATGCAACATCAAAAAGGTTTTACTTTTAGAATACATTTGTTTTAGCCCCAATTAGTAAGACGCACTGTGGACAGTCTGACTATTATGTGTAGAAACACTAAATGAGGTGTGTCAATAACTACAATAAAATTGATTTCTTATGCTGAACATCTATGAAGTGAAACAAGCACTGTGAGCTTTTCCACAATCCCTAAGTTATTGAGTAGTGCACACATTTTATTAAAAAAAGATTCCAATTGTGTTTTAAGGAAGTATGCAGTCAAAATAATTAGTTTTTAAACTAAAACGAGAAAGCAAATACCTCTAATAAAAAGTACAACTTGATCCAGTAGGAAATGAAGGCATCCTTTTGTTTTCATGAAAAATCAAATGCAGCAAATGAAAAGCAAAGCCTCTTTTTAAGATGAGAACGTGCATCAAAACTTAGGATCCCACTGAAAAGATGACATTTAACCCATAACTTGCACAGAAAAGTTCAATGAATAATGCAACAGAAGAAAAGGAGGCCTGAGAGAGAATTATTGACCTAAAGAATGAAATTAGAATTGATTCTTCAAACACAGCAAAGATGGTTTACACTTCCTGCGCTGGTATAATACGCTGGTTCTCAAAGTCGACCTCTGGCACAGTTTGCTTCTCATTATTCTTCCAGGCAGGCATGGAAAAGGCAGACTGGAGATGAGAGTGACTTCTAGAGGCTCAAAAATCTTAATTGATGAAGTTTAGGGTGTTGTACAGGTCCTTCTCTGTCACATCCTTTTTTCATCAGAGCATCTTCTTAGTGAGGAGTTGGAGAGTGAAGCTTGCAGCTCACCGAGTGACGAGTACACTGGACTTTTTCTTATCAGATTAAGAAAAAGCACAGCTTCCCAAAGGTCCAGCAGCCATATCATAAAAGCACAAAATTACAATGCAAAATATAACAAATCCTTAAAATCATTTAAATTATTATCTTAACTTTCATGAAGCTGAATTGGGTTTTTTCAGGTCAACCATTCCTGGCATGAATCACACCTCGTTACAATTTAAGTCACATATTTATTCATAACCAAAGTCATTTGTTGAAGAATTTGCTCTCATTGAATTGATTTTGGTTATATTCACAGTAACAGTCTGTGAGTCAGGTGGGGATATGTCTGAAGATCAGGAGTCGTAACGCATTGTTTACTTAATTACTTCAGTACAGTTTTTGTAAACATTTATACAAAGCTGTCGTTTTATTGCCCAATGCTATTCTCTGTTACAAAAGTATCTTTATAATAGCCAAAAACAGTTCTCTTATAGTGACAAATAACAGTACAAATAATATCTATGTCTACACCATTTTTTGTTTTTGTAAAATTTATATCAATTACAGCATGGATGCATGAAAATACTGGAACAATATGCATACCTGCAGATAACTGCACAAGATTTTCACCAAGATTCCACCACTGACTGTATATGAGAACTGGACCAAGAGTGTGACGTCATCCATAGAAAGAGATTACTTCCAGCTCCAGCAAAATGAAGTCAATTCATGAAGTCAATTCATGAAGTCAATTCATGAAGTCAATTCAATGGCTGAAATCACTGAAGCTAATAGCTGAAAACGCTAAAACACATAGCCAGCTAAAATATTAGCTAAATGCCAAATTAGCCTAAAAAAACTAAAAGAATAAATAAATAATAGGTTGGCCAAAACAGCTAGCATGTAGCTGAAAGAATAACTATACTTCAAAGTAGCCCAAAAAAAGAAAAAAACCCTAAATTAGCCAAAACAGCTAGCATGTAGCTGAAATATTAGCCTAAAAATCTTAATAAATACCAAAATAGTCCACAAAGCTAACAGAATGCCATTTTTTAAAACTTTTAAACTGTAACTTTTTAACATAATTATGAGTAATAAAAATGCAGGAATATTATTCCAGAATAAATCAACTTAAATCTTAAATAACTTTCAATATTTTAATCTCCATAAAAATATTTTTTGTCAAAATTATACAAGATAGAAATGAGTGAAAGATAACATCTGGTCATTAATAAGACTAAAATAAAATGATCTAGAGGGCCGGATAGAAATACCCGGAGGGCCGGATCCGGCCCCCGAACCTTGAATTTGATAGATAAGGCCTCACTGGATATTTTTAATAGAGAAACCAGAGCAAACTCACACAAACTTTCTTCCAATGAAAACAGCAAACTGGGATCTAATGAGAGACGTGGAGCTGATCTTTGACTTTATCCGTTTGCTGTTGTCGCTCCAGCTAGCTGAAAAAAGCCGCTAAAAGCATCAGAAGTGACTGTGAAGACTAGAGGGAATTTATAACACACACAAAAAAGCCCGGGGCTGACTCACTTGACAGTTGTTTTACCAATAGCTGCGGGTAAAGAAAGTGCTAACAGCGCCACCTAGAGGCTGACAGTATTTTACAGCTGTAGAGTTTTAGAAAATTAGAGAATCAATGGGAAACAGGTAAAGAGTTTTAACTAAACACTCCGCGCCTTCCGCAGCCACCACCTAAAGATAAGCTTTGCCGGGAGACGTTTGGGCCGCAGGCCCCACGTTGGACATCAGTGAGTTAGACTATCTGTTAAAAGAAGATAGACTGTTTAATTATAATATTCAAAACTATTTCAACATCCAAAGTTACAGAGCTATTAGGCTATACATAAACGTGGTTTCAACTATTACATCATGGATTTGAGTAGTTTTTCCACCAGTTACTTTTTTCTTGTATTCAAATCTCTTTTACCACTGATTGTCTCTGAAAACTGGACTGAGAAAGTGTGATGTCACCCATAGCAAAATTGAAATCTGTCAAAAGCGTTTGACGTGGGAGCCAGCAGGCACCATATACTTTTATGTAGACACCTGATTGGTCAGTTTATAACTTTTATTACTAACATACTTTTAACTAGAGTCTTTATTCTGACCAATAGAAGGACTGAGTAGCAGCTGTTTATTTCTCTATAGAAGTCTATGGAAGTTTGGCTTCTTGGAACCAGCAAGTACTTCCTGTTTGGAACACCAGGGGGGGGTTGCTCAGTCCAGTTTCCATATACAGTAAATGATTTTTACTCACACTTGAGTAGAATTTGAAAACACTCTGCCAGCCTCTGATTATGATGGGAGACATAAGGTGTCAGACACAGTTAGTGGTTTCCTGAAGGCGACCTCACAGTCAAGTTTACCGAACTTCACAGTAATCATCTGTGTTTGCAGCTGTCAGCCGCTACAAACCAGCTGGAAGGAATCATGTTCTCAAGCCTAGAGCGCATGTTCATGCACAGACTTAAGTGTTTTGAAAGTAGGACAAAACAAAGCCAAGACAAGGAAAACTGCGACGGACTGGAGTATAATGGTGCTGCCAATCTTGATAACAGCAACAAGATGAAAAAAACATGTACTTTCAGTCATAAAATAAGCATTACTCCCATCAGAGTGAAGCTTTAGAGAAAAACACGACTGTGAATTGAACAGTAGACGAAGCAAAGCCGTGCGTACATTCTGCATTCCTGAAAACATCATTCTGAACTGCTGGGCTCTCCAGAGGATTTATTAGCATCCCATTATGTTCTGCTTACAGTGGCAGCCTTCCTTGTTCACTCCTGGCAGGCAGCTGAGTAATGATAGCCCGCTGCTGCTCTGGAACGTTCCCAATGTGGATTTTTTGGGCTTCGTTCCAAATGTCTGCCCCTGTCTGATCTTTCTGGATCACCGTTCACTGTACCGCACGTGTAATAAATATCTAATAGCGATGTGAAGTGTCAGAAAGGAAAACCTCCGCACATTCTCTGCTGTCAAGTTAGTAGAAATATGAGTATGTGTCAACAGCAGATAAATGAAGACCAGCTATTTGTTTGTGTGTTTTGAATGCGTCTGTGAAGCTCCTGACAAAAGCCAACCGTACAGCAAAGCATCGATCGCAATATGATGGAGAATTTGGGCAAAAACAATGACTTTCCTTGTAGAACTAACCTTGCATGAAATTACTAAATTAGAATGTTGCTGCATTAAACACAATCACCTGCAGGAAAACACAGTCTTGCATGAATGCATCATTGAAATGATAGAAACACACGAATACAATGTCTTTGCTGCAAACTGTCTGGATTCTTTTTTTAAATGCAGCAGATTTTCATATTTATTGCAAGTCATTGTAAGATGTCCATCCGTTGTGTATAAATCAACGGTTAATAGCTCCATTTAACAAATAACAACAACTAACTGTAATATATCAGCATGAAAGATTATTTTCTGACAGGCAGAGCCCCGCCCACTCATTCAGTGACAACATGAGCGCAGTCAGAGACTAGATTAATTGCTGCTCTCGCTGCCATAGAAAGAGTTAAGTTGTTCCTTTGTTTACAAGAAATTTTCAATGGTAAAACATGAAAAACTGCTGAGCACAGGAAGAAACTAAACTTGACATATTTGACTGACTGACCAGATAATTAGATAATATTCTTTTGGTAAAAATACGGCCTTAACATCTGGTAGACGTCAACCAATGACAGGTTGATAACAAACACAGTTGACATCATGTGATTGTGTGGCAGAGACTAGCAACCTGTCCAGGGTGAACCCTGATTTCAGCCAACAGAAGCTCGGATAGGCTCCAGCATCCCCTTAACCCCAAAAGCGATTCATCGGGTTCAGAGGATAGATGGATGGATGGATAGATGGATTGATGGATGATGGATTGATGGATGATGGATTGATGGATTAATGGATAGATGGATGATGGATGTTGGATTAATGGACGGATGGATGGATAGATGGATTGATTAATGGATGGATGGATTGATGATGGATTCATGGATGGATGGATGGATTGATGATGGATGGATGGATGGATTGATGATGGATTGATGGATTAATGGATGGATGGATGGATGGATGGATGGATGAATGGATTGATGATGGATTGATGGATTAATGGATGGATGGATGGATTGATGGATGGATGGATGGATGGATGGATTG
>NC_050517.1:3062499-3091203 GCF_002922805.2 Oryzias melastigma
AATGGATGGTTGGATGAATGGATTAATGGATGGTTGGATGGATGGATGGATGGATGGATGAATGGATTGATGGATTAATGGATGGTTGGATGGATGGATGGATGGATGGATGGATGGATGGATGGATGAATGGATTGATGGATTAATGGATGGTTGGATGGATGGGTAAACCAATAAAATTCATCACACTACTGTATCAAAAAGGTTTTTTTAGTTAACGAAAACCCTGGAAAATGTAGCACTTTAGGATTCTGCTCCTGAATTATTTGTACTTAAAAGAACATAAAAAATAACTTGAGACTTAATACCAAAGAGGATATTTAGACACGACTTAAAATATAAATATGGTGAGTGAATGTAATCAGAATACTTCTGTCAGAGGCTGTTAGAGTCTTCAAGGTTGCAGGATTTGACTTGTGATCAACATTACACCTGTGATGTTACACTACCTGGTCTCAAGTGTGTTCAGTCAAGAGGATCCTGGAATCACATGTTGTAACTGATTAACAGCCAGAATTTCTGAACGCATAATTGTAGTTATGGTTTAAGAGAAGAACCTTTGATGTGAGCTAAAGGACAGACTGATTATTAAAGCAGGGGGGTCTGAACTTTCTCAAAGAGGGTCAGATTTGGTGAGATGAAAGTGTGGGAGCCCCAAACATTCTGCCTGACCCTCATTGAAAGCTTTTAATAAGACTAAATGCAAATGAACTTTTTAATGGAAAAATGATTGTAGTGTGATTTTATTTATTTCAATCAGAAATACATAAAAAAAAATGTATACTTAAATTACAGTGAAATTTCTGATTGGAAGAAATAAATAATAATTAGAAAAAATAGTCAACATTAAATCTCAGTTCAAATAAAATGTTTCATATTATTCACAATTAAATACTCTGTAAATGTTTAAATCTTACTCATGTAAACAGGAAAATAACACAAGTTGTTTTATTCAAAAGCACAAACCGCTGTGGTTTTGATCACAGAAACAAATAAATGTGTCTTTCCTGTTTTGCCCTTAAGGTTCTGGAGGTCCGATTTATTAACAGTTTATATTTTGCCAAACACAATAAAAAAAAAATCACAGTTCTTAGAATGGGGGTGTCAAACTCAATCACACAGGGGGCCAAAATCCAAAACACATTTTAGGTCACGGGTCGAACAGGATAAACATTTATTGAACACTCTAAAACTACATTTTTGCAACTTTAAAAACAACTTTTTAACATAAATATGAATAATAAAAATACAGTTATAACATTCCAGAATAAATCAACTTAAACCTTAAATAACTTTCAATATTTTACTCTCCATAAAAATATATTTTGTCAAACTTATACAAGTTAGAAATGAGCACAAGATAACATCGGGTCATTAATAACAATAAAATAAAATGATCTAGAGGGCCGGATAGAATTACCCAGAGGCCCCGGGCCTTGACTTTGACATTTGTCTTAGCAAGTGATGGGGCCTCATATTATTGATTTTATGACTGGAATCTGTGGGCAGGTAGAAATTGGAATGAATTTGGCCAGACCTTGGACCTGCCTAAAGGAAAAATACAAAACAGGGTGCAGATTAGCTCAGTTTAAAAGCGTGTGACTCACCCCACTAAATACACCAGCCACAAGCTGTCGAGTTCGCTGCAACTGTTACATCTTAAATCTTTTTTCAGTTTTGGGAGTAATTTTGCAGTTTATATCAAATTCTGCTTTGGATTCATCTTTAAAACTAAACATAGACCTCATTGTGAACAGTTAAGTGACACCTGAACCAGTCATGTGGGTTGAGTTTGAGTCAATCTTGCACTTTCAGCTGGGGTTCTTGTTTTTTTGTTTTTTTTACCATTCAGTGCTTGCAGCTTGGTAATGATCAAATTAGGATTTCTGTTTTGATTTTTGAAGCCACTCCAGTGCACGTTAGTGACATGTTTTCTCTGTATAGTGGTGCTGTTCTTCACTCCCCTGTAACACTCCTAATAATATTCTTGCACCGCGCCTGATTTGGGACAGCCTCTGCTGTCATGTGAATCAGCTTCAGTTAATGTCATATCTCTGAATCATCGGCTCTCGGGGAGAAAAAAAAATCAGTGAGGTTTTGAGCCTTTGCGCTTCCTGACGCGCCTCTCTCCCTGAAGAGGTGTGGGATGATTTTATAGCGAGCATCATTTCAGACTCACAAAGATTCTGGGCATCTCAGTGCCACTCTGCCACTGAGCTTGCACTGATGTTTCTATTACACATGTTGCCATGGAAACATAACCCCCCACCACCACCTTTTTTTGGGTTGGTATCTCTAAATCTTTCTGTTTCCCATATGAAGCTGCAAAACTCGTGGCAATGCGACTGCACCCTTTTAACTGCTGTGGTCTTAGCGCAGATTTCCTTTCTCCCGCAGAGCTGAGAGGATGAGATGGGCTTTGAGAATACTTAATGACTTCAGTATTACCCTCTCAGGCGGTGTCATTTCTGATGTGAAGTCTCAGTAACCCCTGCAGGCTGTTGGCGCACATTTGCTGGGAAGCAACGTACATTGTCATGTGTCTGGAGTGACAAATAGCTCTCTTCTCACCTCGGGGCATTGTTGACTTCTCACAGGAGGGCTGTTTGTTATTAAAAATGCGGACGAGACTGGGTTGACTCTACCCGCTGCCCCCAGTGTTTCCTCACTCAGAGAAATTTATTATTGGCAAGTCTTGGGCAATATCATACCCCATTCGCCCTCTTACCCCTCAGCGAGTAAAATGCAATAACGGCAGAATTGATTATATGTGGAGCACATAACAGTTTTTAGAAAATGTGTTTACTGTAGTCTCTCTGTCGTTTAAATGTCAAGAATGAGCTCTCAGCAGACGCTCCACCGGCCGATGAAAGATTAATGAGTTAGAGTGCCTCCATAACTGGCCACACAAACACATACTGTATCTTCCCAGGTAGGTCAGCAGTGTTTCACCTGATAGTTTCTGGCTTCAGTGTCTAGCAGAAGAACGGAGGATTTCAGACAAACATATGCAGCTGCCAGTTTCCTACAGGGACACCAAGTTAAAACTGCAGTGCTGCAGTATAGATTCTAAAAACATCTCTTCCATTGAATGATGTCGGTTTTAATGATATTATTTCCCTAAGATGAGGAAAAACATCAGCCTTTTTCTACCTAAAATAAAAAATCCTAGTAGTGTTTTAATTGTGATTATGAAGGTTTTTAACCAAAATTCCACAACCTAAATGTCTTAAAAACACATTTTTCATGTTGATCTGAACCATCTGTTTCTAAAATCTCCTCTGAGGGGGCGTGGCTTATGGTGCTCCGCCCCTGATCCCTCCTGTCTGATTTTGATAGCTCTGTGTCTCTCTAGCATAAATCTTCTGCTATATAAAAACATCCATCAATCTGGGTAATGTCCAGCCGTATGGTTCTGATCCGGATGTCAGCTGGACGAGGAAGTGAAGATCTTCATGGACAGAACTTCCTCCAAAATCCTGATTCTTTCTCCTTCCAGTTCACCAAAGACTCTTTTAGCTAATTCTCCAATGTTTATTGACTGTGATCAATACATTCAATCATTGGTTTCTCAGAGCTCTTGATAAAATAATCAAAGCTAACATCAAAATGCTCTTTCATTGATTTACAATCCTTTCCAACTGCGGTCAAATGAGCCGCCGTTCACATTTCCGTGGTCACATCAAGAAGCTCCGTGGAGTCTGGTGGAGATCTCAGTCCTGCTACCGTAAGTATTGGATGAAACTCACACCAAAAATCCAGTGATGCTGATTTGACCACAGAAATGTGAACGGCGGCTCATTTGACTGCAGTCAATGTGAAGATACCATCTTCTCTTCTCCAGAACCTGAACTAGACACTAGGAACAGATGAGGGTTTAGTGCATGTGCAGCAGAGCTGTTGATGGAAAGAAGATCATTCATTCAAACAGAGTCTGTCCAAGACACTTTGATTGATTTAAAAGGAGAAATACTCAGAAATGTAAAAAAAAAAAAATCATTCTGTTTATTCTTAGTTTTTCTTTCTTGAAGCAAGTTTGAGAGATACTACATGGAGCTGTTTGGTTTGTTATTATTGGGAGTACGCTAACGCAAACCGCTACACATTAACTTATTTATTTATTTTTAAATGTTACTAACAAGCCTGTGAGAGTGTTTAGTACTCTCAGTCTGTGAGTTACAGTTATTGTGAATATGCTAATGTGGCTAACATGTAGCTTTCCACAAACAAGTTCGAGAGTTATATGAACACAATTAAAAAAGTCTGATTGGCTGATGGACTTATCTCTGGCTCTTTTGTCTCTCTTAATGCACCTTTCCTCTGACTGTATTTATTAAATTTAAAAATATGCCATTTATTTATAATTCAGTGCATCCTACTACAGAAAATACGGTACTAGAATGCACATGTGAAGAGGGCTGCACGGTGGCGCAGTGGTTAGCGCTCTTGCCTCACAGCGAGAAGGCCCCGGTTCGAATCCCGGCTGGGACCTTTCTGTGTGGAGTTTGCATGTTCTCCCCGTGCATGCGTGGGTTTTCACCGGGGACTCCGGCTTCCTCCCACCGTCCAAAAACATGCTTCATAGGTTCATTGGTGACTCTAAATTGCCCCTAGGTGTGAATGTGAGAGTGAATGTGTGTGATTGAGGCCCTGAGACAGACTGGTGACCTGTCCAGGTGTAAACCCCGCCTTCACCCATCAGTGGCCGAGTTAGGCTCCGGCACCCCCGCGACCTGGAAAGGGAGGGAGCGGCCAAGAAGATGAATGAACATGTGAATGGAAATCTACTATTGCTCGTCATTGTCTGATGATGATTTCTGGCATTTTGAATGGATTTAACATTTTATTTGTAGTTCGAATCCCGGCTGGGACCTTTCTGTGAGTTGTAACCGAAATTTCATTGTAACTGCAATGACAATAAAGGCATTCAAGGCATTCAATTCAATTCTGTGTGGAGTTTGCATGTTCTCCCCGTGCATGCGTGGGTTTTCACCGGGGACTCCGGCTTCCTCCCACCATCCAAAAACATGCTTCATAGGTTAATTGGTGACTCTAAATTGCCCCTAGGTGTGAATGTGAGAGTGGATGTGTGTGTGATTGAGGCCCTGCGACAGACTGGCGACCTGTCCAGGGTGTACCCCGCCTTCGCCCTTCAGTAGCCGGGATAGGCTCCGGCACCCCCGCGACCCCGAACGGGATGAAGCGGTCAAGAAAATGGATGGATACCACTGATGCTTCCAACTATAAAGCAGTGCTAGCTCAGCCTCAAAAAGTCTCTTTCCATCAGCAGGACAAAGCAGCTTTACACACTAATGTAGTCCCAGTATAAACACATTATCAGTGACGGAAAAAAATGCTTTTAACAAGTATTTAATTACAAAATACAGAACATTTCTTTTTTTCTTCTTTTTTTTTTTCTTTTTTTGGTCTTCTTTAAATTTTTTTTTTGATTGCTTGAAGTAACCAAATCCAGATTTGCTGTTCAACTGTCAGTCAAAAGGTCACGGCCTTGTTCTGGTGCTGATGTCTTTGTCTGAAGTGGTTTTAGACTGATCTACAGCTTTAATAGACTGTAAATGCTCGGGTTTCTGGTGAGGAGCTGCATGGCTTTGTTGTGTTTGGCACTCTCAGCTCCTTGGTTCAGATCTCGACTGGGACCTTTCTGTGAGGAGCGTGTATGTTTCCAGTGTACCCTGCCTTCACTAACTTTGGAGTGGGATAGGCTCCAGCATCAACATGCCTCCAGAAGGGATTAAGCAGGTTTAAAAAATGAATGGAAGAAAGTTTCCTGTGGTTTATTTTGAAACAGCTTTGTGAGGTGCCATGATGTCTCGAGATCACCTGGAAGTATCACATTAGAATCATACATAGTGAGACTATGAGCAGGAGCTTCAGCTTAAAGGGTGGAGGTCATTCAGAGGAGAACCCTTCAGGACGGCTGTTTTCAGAGTCCTGTCTTCTAGCATGGTGGCGTCATGTGACCTTTACAACAATGACATGAAACCAGCCAACATAATAATAAAGTGGCATTTCTCTTCCTGTTCTACTAAATGGTTCCTTTTGCAAGACTTTGATGTATTTCGGGTAATTGATGTGTCTTTGCTCTCATATTCCAAAAGTAAGTGTTCCTCACTTTAAATGAACCCACAGAAGAAGAAAACGACATCAATCTCGTGAGTCCATTTGCATCTCCAAGGTGACCGTCTTCATCAGAATGACCTCAGCCAACTTCGCTGCTTCTCTCTTGCATCAGTCATTTTCTGACAGTCGGCTCAGCACCAACACTGACGTCACTCAGCCCTGGAAAAAACTGGGTTAGTAATCAAGCTCCACAAGTGATGAGCCTCCTGAAAGCCTCATAATCATCAGCTGTTTCAATGACACCTTGAGAGCAGGTGGGCGTGGAGCTTTCACAATAATTCTAACTGGGATGTTTCTTAGCTTGTTGCCATCTTCAACCTGCTCAACACTTTAGCTTCACATAAAAGAATAATCTTAAAGTGGGTTTCAAACGGATCGTAGTTCTGGGATGCATTCATGTTGAATATATTTTTTTCTGTTTTGTAATCTTTGTGGCACCATGATGTCAGCAAGCCCTGCTAGGAGGGAGATAACATGTTGAAACAGCAAAGATATTGCTATCATAGAGGGATTTCTGATGTAGATGTGTGGTTGTGTAGACAGATTGTCCTCGGCAGTGGGGAGCTACTTGTGAAGGGAGATGAAGATGGAGGAGAACCTGAAACCCAAACCGAACCCGAACGGCCTGACAGAACATCCAGACACTGAAGGATAGTAGTCCTCTTCCTTCGGAGCTTTTAAAAAAACACAGCTACAGGGTTACAAAACAAAACATTGTTGACTGATAACTGTGAACTTTATCATGCATTTGAGAATATAATCTTACATCTTAAAAAAGACCTGGTAACAGGACCAACTGTTTTTTACTGTGGAGGCTGAAGAGAAATCCCGCTCTTTATCTTTGCACACCCAGGCATGAAGAAAAAGTCCCCAAAATGATATGTATATTAGTATGAACCAGGGTTCTCAAACTCTGTTGATCAACAGGGACCACTGAGGGCGGAGTCTGAGGATGGGCCGTACGGGGTTCCATTTGTGCCTAAATATGTTTTTGCATCCACTGTCTGTCTTTGGTCCATTGTCTATGTCTACAGAACAAGTTTATTGAACATTTGTTCATGTCTATGTACTACTAAGCAATATCTTCTGCATGTCCTGTGAAACGACTTGAGCTAACGACGCTAGCAACTGTTGCTAAGGACTTTTCTGACAACCAGATCCAACGATAATAACAAATGTAAAGTTTTAAGCATAAAGCTGAAACATCACAAAGCAAATAGAAAGCTATCATCATAGAAGTGTGGATATTTCAATTTCAATTTCAATTTCAATTTTATTTATATAGCCCAAAATCACAAAGAGATTTGCCTCATTGGGCTTCAAAATATAAACAATTGTTAAAAACTAAACAGACTACATAAACTGGTTATCCCTGCCCTTAGACCCTCCCTCCCGGTAATGAAAAACTCCTAAAAAAACCTGAGTCAGGAAAAAAGAAGAAACCTTAGGGATTCCCACATGAGGGAGAGATCCTATCCCAGGACGGACAGGCGATACCAGAACTATTAAAGAAAGATTAGCTTTTACAACTACGTATCTAAAAGAGTTCATTCAGATAAAGCTGAGGGACAAGTGATGATGATGAAGTCCACAGTCATGATGAAGCAGAAGTGCAGTCCACGACCAGGAGCAGGAGGACAGACGACCCAGCAGGAATCACTCTCACTCAGAGATGCAGGATGGTGTCGGGGGCGTGGTCCACGGGCAAGAGTGGGAGCGTGGGCGATCCACCGGGGATCTGAAATCTCTCCCGCTCCCCAGAGGAGAGTGGGAAAGAAGAACAACATGTGAATGGAACTGCACCAACAAAAGCATGGAGAACTAAATACAATAAATAATAAAGAATAGAAGAGAGGAGAAGTAAATGAGAATAGAGAACAGAACCCCAGATGCAGGAGATATTTCTTAGTCGACATTGAACATTCATATTAAGTCAGGGGCCGCAAAATATTGACTTGGGGGCTGCAAATGGCCCACGGGCCGCCAAATACCCCTGCTATAAACAATCAATTATTTACTTTTTCCTTATTCTTATGCATTTTTAAATATTTAAGAAAAATGAACAAAACTCTTTTGTAGCTGTAATTTTCTTGTTTTGTTCAATTATGTGGAATAAACAAATGAACAACAATCTCTTTGTTTTTACAAGGCAGGACTTTTGTTTTACAAGTTAAACTTCTAAAAACAAAAGAACATCTGTATTTTATTTAGCTTGTTGCTGTGCAAGTGTGGCGCCACTCTCCTTTTTCCATTTCTCTACAATCAGCTGTGTAGATTAAGGTTAAAGCCAAAATGAATTTTGAATTATCATGGAGAAAGCGTCTCACTAAAAGGGAATTGAATGAAATGAGCAAACAAACAGCAATTTCAGTCCAGGTGAGTCAACATTGTAGTCTACAAATGTGAGAGAAATGGCAGAGGTGCTCCGTGGGTCCCCTGTGCTGAAATCTAACAACTTTCAATTAAAGAGGTCTGCAGATGCAAAAAAGAATGATTATAATAATAAAAATTTAAATGAAAAGAAATTGGAATTGCAAAGACAGAACCATATTACTGAAGGATATTATTTCCCTACAGTTTAAAAACCCCAAATTCAATTCTAAAATACATCCAAGTCGAGAAAAAGTTCATTTCCTTTTCCTTGATATTTTTAAGCAGACTCTGAACACACAAAACACTCAAAACTGTGTTATATAAACCACCCATGGGAGCTTCAAAATAAGCAGAAAGAGGTTGCCAATTATGATTTCTAGCTCTTCTAAAGTTGTGAACAAAGTCAGTCAGTTTCCAAAAGCAGCTTCATCCTCACTGGATCACACTCTAGCATGGAGCTGTTCAGGAGCTAGCACGCAAACAAATCTCTAACTGCTTTGGATAGAAAAAAACACAAGTGATATCAAGGTTTTTTTTGGCATTTGAGACTCAGTTTAGTCAGGTGTGATGTAGAAATGTAAACCTTACATCTCACTGCTGGGATTTTTCTTCACAAGTAAAAATAATTACAACTGTCAAAGAAAATGACTACAATTAGGTAATCTCCTGTCTCTTTACAATCTAAGTTTACCAAGCACTGAAAGTGCCATTGAAAATGATCAAATTTGATTTCCTTAAAGACCAACTCCAATAAAAATTATGTTTTCCTTTTTTTTCCTGTTCTTGTAGCATCTGTCCCAGGTTGGAGGACATATATAAATACATTTAGGATTAAAACTGCATTTCTGGATATTAATTCATTCAAATCAGGACTAGATGAAAACGATGTTGTTGGAAAAAGTATATTTGTTATGCAGAAAATATGCTGGTGCTCCACACCATTCTGATGCAGACAAATAGATCCATGAACGTCTTTGTTTTCCTCGATCTGGAATCTGGATCCAAACCAGGGGTCTCAAACTCAATTTATCGGGGGCCACTGGAGGCAGAGTCTGGGTGGGGCTGGACCGGATCAGGATATCCACAAGAAAAGCTCTGATAAAACATTCCAATGTTCTCAATATCCTTATTTTAACACAAAATAATTAATAAAATAAATAAATATATTAAAAAATGAAATGAATGAATATTAAAAAATGAATACAAAAATAAATCAATCAGTAATAAATAAAATAATAATAATGACCATACAGCAGTTACAGACGACTGAAGAAACAACTTACTGACTAGAGAAAACTACCGTATTTTTCGGACTATAAGTCGCACCGGAGTATAAGTCGCAGGGGCCAAAAAATGCATAATGAAGAAGAAAAAACCATACATAAGTCGCACTGGAGTATAAGTCGCATTTTTTTCAAGTAATTTATTTTACAAACTGGTTTAAAAAAACGATATTACATCATCCTGGAAGGTAAGTTATAACATTCATAAGTGAATAGAAAACAGGCTGAATATATGTCAACACATATTCACATATTAGCATCATGAAAAAAACGAAAAGGTGTAGCATTTATATAACATAACAGTTTTATTTAACTATAGCCTCAAGAACTCATCAACTTTGTATCTTTACTGTAATTAATTGCACGCAATCTCACTCCATATCACTAAATCCCTTAAATTCTTCGTCCTCTGTGTCACGTCTGAATAACTAAAGTAAATAAAGTAATTGCATAGATCACCATAAGAGGGCACTCTAGACTTACGGTCCATATCTCATCATTAAAAATTCGTATATAAGTCGCACTGGAGTATAAGTCGCAGGGACATTCAATCTATGAAAAAAAACGCGACTTATAGTCCGGAAAATACGGTAATAATTTTTATTCCGTTTTAAACCTCTGTATTAACAGTGCCTCCTTCAGAGTGACAGAGAAGCCCAGATACAGAGAAAATGAAGAATGAATGAAGGATTTCATTTTTTGTAGAATTTTATAGAACTCCTCACAATCAATAAATCTGCAAACGTGCGTTGTAGAATTTCGGACTTCTACTCGCATTTGCATGGACTCTTCATGGGACGGGTGCGCGCCAACACAGCCGGCATGTGCACCTTAAAATTGACAGACATCCGCACGCAGGCGCGGCCTCAAGCTCAGGATCACGTTTGACGGCCGTTGTGTATCTAAATCAACCCAGTGACTACTGTATTTTCCACACTACAAGGTGCACTTCAAAGCCTTAGCTTTTTCAAAAACCTTCAGTGTGCCTTATAATCTGGAACGACTTACACCAGATTCACACTGGATGTGAAAGCGCTGCGAAGCGACACGGAGCGGAGTGCATTCAGCATCCGCTCTCTCCTGCAGTTCACACCAGACGCACATTTTTCTGCGACGGTCGACGGTCGCTTCTGCTAGAACATTTTTTGTTTTTGCCATCATGGTTAAATTAATAACTTAAAAATATGACCCCTTGTTTCTGCTAAGAAGAAACAAGTAGTTAGTAGACCTACACTTCTTTATTTATCGTTTGTTGAGTCACACAGAGAGAAGTGTGTGTGTTGTGATTGTGTGTTTATTTTCATCTTTACAGTCTGTTTAGACACAAAAACATGGTCACATTCGTCACTTGTGGTGTTTTATTGTGAAAAAATGATTATATTTTGAAAATAAACAGATTTTCTCATGTATCTTGATGTAACTTCCTGTCAGAACTGATGCGAATCACTCGCGACTCACGCACAAATAGGCCAGACAACAAAACGATCCGCTGCACGACATGAGCCTTCCACGGAGGACCGCGGCGCTCCTCGCCTGGTGGGAACCACACTAGAGGTTAAAAAGGGCGCCGAATGGAAGTGGCCTTCGTTCTGTGACGCTTTGTGGCGTTTCTGCGGTCAGTTTGAACCAGGCAGTATGTATGGATTCATTCAGGTTGTGTTCTTTGTCAAGATGTCAGACAATGTTTTTTTTTTTACGTGTAACTGACAAGGTTAGGAGTTAGCGTAGCCACAGTAACGTTTGCTTTAGGCTGTTTCAGATATGGTTGACAGTTACAAGTATTGTGAATACGTGGCTAACATGTAGTGTGTTACAAATAAGTTCTAGAGTATCTGTGAACCCAGTTAACCCTTAAACACCTGAGGCGTCGCTGGTGACACTTAAGCACAAACTCATTAACATACTGTAACATTTCAACCATTAACACGATCATTCCTGCAGATTCTGAAGCAGAAAAATGGTTCAAAGAACATAAACACTGGAGCTCAGGTGTTAAAGGGTTAACAAAGTCTGACTGTCTTGATTAATGAGTCTTTTAGTTCGCTGTGTTTTATATATGACACAAGTCCAAAAATAGGCCATGCGTGGATGGTGCACCTTATAATCTGATGTATCCTACAGTGCAGAAATCTCTAGTTATTTGTTTTGTCAGCAATATTTTTTTTTTTGCTTTTCTTTTGTTTGGTTTTTGACTCTGATTTTGTTCTTAAATAAATCAACTTGCATGCACTCTGTGTGATCTCTCCATCCAAAATATTTCACTTTAGGTTCAAAAGAGAGCGTGCAAGCGTGCTCTGAGAACAGCTGGCGTTTCTCAGGTTTCAATCAAACGTGTGATTCTTGTGCCTTCATTTAGCTGCTCTGAAGAATCCCTTCCTCGCCTGATGTGAGCAGCAGAGTTGTTAACAAAGTGTTTTTTTTTTTTACTTTTTCCTTCTCCAAGCAAAGAACATTGCGTTCCTATTTACCAAGATGCGCAAAAAGAAGACTAAACTGAAAGCATACATGACTGAAATACATGAACTGTTTATTCAGACTCTTGCAACTCGTGCCAAAGGAACATGCGAGGTAAAAACGTGCCATTGAGGTAACCCACCCAGAAGATGCAAGGTTACAGCAAAGATATAGTCTTTTGTCTAGTGTACCAAAGTATCTTTAAGAGGATGTGCTCCCTTTGTCTCCTGTGGTGTTCACTCCTCCTGGCAACAACTGGAGCCATTTGTGTTTAAAGTTGTGCCAACAAACACTTTCTGATGCAGGTTCATCATCGATAAATCACTTTGTGTTTGTTTGGTTGATCTATTGTATATCTGCCCCTCCCAGCTCTTTTGACCCTCTGTCAGAAACACCAACATTGCATTTTGCATTCAAGGTAAACATGCTGAGTTGATATTTATCTTGTCTAACAAGGCAAGGCAAGTTTATTTGTATAGCACATTTCATGTACAGAGACAATTCAAAGTGCTTTACATAAAACATTAAAAGAAACAATCAAAAGAAATAGTAAAAATGTCATTCATCATCATTCAAATCATTAAAATAAAATTAAAAGAAAGTAAAAAGATTTTAATTTAAAACAAGCGTAGATAAACAGTGCGGATGTAAACTTTTGAATACATATTAATCAAATGCAACTGAGAACAGGTGAGTCTTTAACCTGGATTTAAACAATCCATTCCTCAGTGTTTGCTATCTCCAACATGTTTTTTTCAGGTGCTATCATCTGTGCACGCATTTGTACACCCAAAGCCGGGCCCCTAACTTACAAATTATTTACTTTTTTCTTTTGTTATCAAAAAGAATCTCCCCTTGAGCCTCTTGACCCATCTCCTCTGACGGATGTTCTTTCTCTGTCAAAATGTTAAACACTAATGAAGAAAAATAAAGTCTCTTCAATCACAACATTAATCTATTCAGAAACTCTAACGCTATCCAAAATAATAGAATATTGAATCAGGAAGCAGTTTTGCAAAAAAAAAATTGGTCAACCTACCTTAATCACATTAGTAGTTTGTGCATAGATAGATGCAGCAGCCCTGCTATGGGTGCAGCCTCATCATCACAATAAATCAAACTGGCCTAGATTGTTCAGAATGCAGACATGAAGTCTAAACTTGCTAGCATTAAATTATTAAAAAACCAAGCTTAAACATTGTAGCTTTCTATTGAATAGCTCCGAACTTAACATCATTTTATTGTTCTATGTTTTTTATATATAATTGTATTATTTTATTTCTATAAAAGTAGGTTCTAGAGTGACTTTTTGCTTGTATTTATCTCAATAAAGATAGACATTGGGAGTGCGGATAAAGTTTAATCTGTGTCACATAAAAACTGAGCGTCCATAGTCTTGGGGAGTTAGCCTCTGAGCTGATAACCTTGTGTGTTTCTGGGATGAACACATCCAGAGTCCTATTTTGGAAAACTACTGGATTCTCTCCACTTCATCCAACTCATTCTGGAATCATGTGAAGTCGCTCTGTTATATGTCAAAAATCTGCGTAAACCGCTAGACGGAATCCTCCCGAATCCTGAATCCTCTGGTGTTAAAGGGTTAAACAATGATAGGAATAAAATCATTTATTTCATTCCCTCCTGTTTATCACTGATATATGTTAAAAACTCACATCCAATGCCACATCTCTTTTCAGCTTTCTGTGATATCTATAAAGAAAGGAAAAAGAAGAACCTTCCACTTCAGAATAACATAAATCTGCATTTAACAGAAACACCAGGAGTCTTTTCTCCACATAAGGATGTATCGAGACAGTAGTTCCCACAGACTATAATAATAAGGCAGAACATTCAGCAACCGGCTGTTTATGTCACAAGGATGCTGCTCATAAATTTGTTCAAACAGTGGATTCAGGTTTATTATTATATACAGTTTTGGTGGCTGTTATTTTTCTTTTTTCATCGTACACTAAAAGTGGGACGAAGCTGCAGTTGGCATTTGATTTTTTTAGCTTCCACTCAGACCGTTACGGGTTAAGGAAAAATCTATATCTCATTTTAATGGTCCTACATGAAATGTAGTGAACAAATAAAGTTTATAAGAGCTGCAGATATTTGACAGTGGACAACGATAAACTTTACCCTCAAAAGTTGTAGAAAAGTGGCAGCTAAAATAAAAATCCTTCACCCACTTCAGCTTGCATAATATGGAGATAGAACCCCTGCATAACGCTGCGGACGGATGGACGTGGAAACATTCTGATTAATGATTGTTCTATTATTTGTGTTCACACAACACACTGTAGACACACCACAGAACGACCAGTGGACATCAGCCTTCACTCGCACTGCTTGAATTTTTGACATAAGATTTTTAGGTCGTGAATCGGTTCGGTCAGAATGAACCAATATCGACTACGAATCGTATCGGAAACCCCAAATGTTGATTTGCAACAAATGATCATCAACATGAGTCATTACTTAGAACCTTAGAGTTAACAGTTTTTTGAACTTTTAAACAATGTACAGAGCAGTATTGCATCAAAGTGTTGATTTTTGTAGCTTTATCAATTTTTTTATTTTAGGTGCAAAGAGAATTTCTAACTTTGAGGACAAAAAAGGTTAAATGAGATACCGTTAAGCACAGACAAGCAGATTTGTGCTTGTTGTGTTTTCTCCTGTAGCTTCTCCAAGAATTCTCTTGAATGTGAAGTGTTCATTTTTGTAGCTGTGTGTGAGCGGGGCTTTAGGATGTGGGATTGTTTCTTTTGTAGGACCTTGCTGTCGTTCTTGCTGCTGTCAAAAAGCTTGCGTTGCCGAGCTCTTTGATGTGCGCTATTGATTTTTTTGTAGGTGTGTTTGTGCTGAATCAATGAAAACTGTTTTAAAGAGAGCAAGAGAACTTGAGGCGTACATGATTTTTCCGTAAACGAGTTAGAAATCATAAAAAGTCAGGCAAAGAGCGTTCCTCAGAAAGGCTCCGGGGTGAGATTATCTTTGTGTGTTGACAAGCAAAAGATGCCTCATGGTTCATGAACACGCTGCGGCTCTGGCAGTTTCCCGTGTTCCCATACATTTTTAATCACGCCGGCTCCTCTTGTCCAGCAGCCGGAAAAAGGTAACTCCTGGAGTCTGAGAGAGCCGTCCCCTCCGCCCCTTAAAAACACATGCCCCACCTTGATGAATAAGTAAACACATTGAACCAGGCAGAGATGCAGCCGGGAAAATTCCCAGCTGGAAGCAAATCATGTTGCTTCCAGCTGGTGTTTACTCGTTGATGATTCCACAGCTCGCTTTCTGTGAACTCTATTAACATTTTCCTTTGAGTCTGGATTCATGCGTCAGCTTTAATTCCGATCAGGAGATTGCATTTCCCGCCTCAGTCACACTTGTAACAACTTTTATTAAAGCACAGGTAAAAATGCTTGGCCTTCACATGTACCTGTTACATATAGTCCTTTGAAGGACCCTTCTTCAGTTACCTGAAAAGACATTTTTTCATTTTTTGGGTCTAAAAGCCGGTTGTCTTACTGAAGTCCTTATTTGGTAGCAAGGCAGAGAGCCTCATCTGTAGTCTGTGCTCTGGTTTGTAGAAGGCCGGTCTGTGTCAAGAAAGACAGAGCTTTTTCACGCAATTTCACACGCAGAGGAAAGTAAATCAGATTACAGGTGTGGCCGTGTTGCTTATGTTGCCATGGTGATGACGCTCGGCAGAACAGATTAGGTGATAGTTTTCTTTTTTTAAAGTGTATAGCTCATCTTTTTTTAATTCCAGCATGTCCCGCCTAATTTTTCATATCACTTTTCCTCCTGCTGGTTGTGTAAAAGTGTCTTAACATGCAGCATAAATATTTGAAGTCGGTGTGTTTCATGGAGTTCTCTGTCAGCCGTTTCTACTTTTCAGGCAAAATCAGTTTGCAGGCAGAAGCTGCGGTTTAGTTTTCACTTTTTACAACCTTGCACAAATGTTTAAAATGCCAAAAAAGCATCTCCCTTTCACACCACCAGTATTTGTCAGGAACTGGAGGTGTAGAACCAAAGTTCAGCTGAAACGTAACATTGTTAAAAGGGCCTCACCATGAAAAATCTACTTTTTGAGCTTTTAATTCTATGATACTGTTTATTCCTCACTATAAAGAACCTCAAAGCAGTTTTTTTATCTGTTCACGAATTTCTGAGTAATCCTCTAAAAACCTGCACTCTCAATAGCAGCCCCTCCCATACCCACGAAAACAAGCGGGTTGTTACAAAGGCTCAGCCCAATGTTGATGATGTCACAGGATGTGACGTCGAGTTCTCCTTCTTCTGTGGTTCGGTAGTTTGTAGAGTTAGTTTCTGTTTGCCACGAGAGAGAACCTAAGAGCCTAAGAATGCTGTCAAGCTTATTTTTGTTTTTTCCAGTTGCTGGGTCTAAAGTATTGAGTAACTGAGCAAACACTTGTAAATACTGTTCAGCAACTGGATAAAACTGGAACATCTTTCAAGAGGAGCCTTATCTCTTTCCTGCACACTATCTTGTTTCCTGTTATACCCCCAACCCGAATCAGTGATACAGTCCTACATTCTCCCTTTACTCCATAACACGGGTCCTCGTGTGCCGATGTCACAAAGAGAGAACCGCCCCTCCAGGAAGAGTCTGCTCCGCCCCAGGGTAACACAAACACTTTCTCTGCAAAGCTAGCAGCTTGAGCTAGCGGTGATCAGCTAGCTTGCTGGGTATGAAAGGAGTCCACAAAAATAACTAATATTTCATAAGTAATTTGTTTTTTAGTGTTCCAAAGGTAATACATGATTGTATATAGATATAGTTCACTCTGTAAGACTAAAGAAAATCATGGTATGGCCCCTTCAAATCAACATGGAAACTCATGGAGAAGCAAAAATGTCACAAAACAGAGCAGATGACCTGAAGGAAGAACTGAAAACCAGAGTCTGAAGACAACAGAAATAAAAACTGCTGTGGATGATTACTAAATGAACCTGAAGTGACTGACGGCTGCAACTCAAAACATGACCACTAAAAACATCAAACTAACGTGCACAATCCTCACAGTACTGGCGTGTTAACTCTCCCAGCACTGAAGGTCACATTCCAACACAGAGCTGGCTTTACTTCCATTATTAAAAGCACGCCTCAGGAGAAAGGCCTCTGAGTACATTTGAACGGATGGTGATACAGTGATGACATGCGTGTAAAGAGCCGTTTCTGATGTCACAGCATTTCATGTGAAAAGACAAGGAAATTTGGTCTTTTGGTAAAAAAGACAAAACAAAACACAATGCAGTGTTCTCACGTGCAGCTTCAAAGTGAGCTTTGTAATGTATTGAGAATATCCAAAACTTGGACGTTTAAATATAAAACTACCATAATGATTGCAGTAGTTTTATCAAAGTCAATGCTTCATTCAATTTGAAGTCATAATAATATAATGAAGACGCTTAATGTTTAATTTCTATCTCAAAGAGTAGAAAACTTCATTCAGCTGTGGAATTCTCCATTCATAAGAAGTCAGTGGTCTAGTGGTGGAGTGTCTGCCCTGAGTTTGGTGGTCAGACTGTGACTGCAGCTTACCATTTTATCAGGGATTTGTTAAGAACTTTATACACTTTCACAGATGGCAGACTTTTAGCTTTTAACTTTTTTTTATATTATTTAGATTTTCCTTTCTAACCCAACTGCTCCAGACAGTTAGCATTTCATCTGAAGTCCAGTGCTGCTGAGATTTCTTCCTGGTTCAAACTCACTGCATGTTCACTACATATTGCAATAACATTAAGCTGATACTAAATGCTGTGCACCAATCAGGAAGTGTTATGACAAAATGTCCGCAGGAGACTCTTTATATCCAACTAATTTCAAGGTGGAGCCTCCATGAATTTAAACCGTTCTCCAATTTAAAACACCTCAAACTTGTTGTTGAGCAACCCGAAGCATTCTTGGCTGATCCTTTGTTTGTGACAATGTGAAATGTAGTTCCTCAACAATACTTCACCATCGGCTCTGATATATGAAACACTTGGTGTCATAGAATTCCAGCTGGTCACAAACCAGAACTATTCATTTCTCCTTCGTGATCATGTTTAAATGGTTGGCTCTTCTGGGAATTAAGAGATGTTAGGACCAATTAGCAAACAGTTTAATTGAACAGAGCAAGGGCAATACATAAACGGCATCAAAAGGCAGGGGTTGATCAAAAACACAGAGGCGAGGCAGACAGACGAGTAAACAGGCGTTGATCAAAAACACTGAGAATCCAAGAATGGAAACCTGCTCAGACTGACGGATAAACACGATCAAGACTTTGCCCTGAAGTTGACGCTGGAGTGGGTATTAATGCTGGTGAAACTGATGAGGATGATGATGATCAGCTGTGCATGGAGAAGTCTGAAGCGGTGGCTGATGGGAGTTGTAGTGAGGAAGGTGCTGAAGATGGTTAATACTGAGGAGAGGGGTCCCTCCGGTGGTTAGAAGACAACATGGCTGAGTGAGTCCTGACAACATCACTACCACAAGTTCGTGGTTAATCAAAGTTCAACTGGTTTAACTTTCACTACGCATTCAATCCCCGCTTGTTTTGTACTTAGAGCCCAAAAACAGACTTAAAAACTTGTGTAGCGAAGAGCAAGAGTTTTGAACGAGCCCAAAACGTGTGTTTACATAGACTTTTTAATTAAAGTGGTCGCTTGAACTATATTTCTTAGCTCAGTGTGAACGTAGCATAACAGCCCTTCAACGCCCAGTTCCACAGACAAACCAAGCCATGACGTTGTTACTGTTATATCATTTTTACTTTAGAAGACCCTATTTAAGTGTAGCAGACAATGACTGATTTCAATATTGTCCTGAAAATGTTGGCACTAATTTTTATACCATTTGTCAGAACTGACTTCTTTTTTTTTTACTTTACTAGCAAAAACAAGTCAGTGTGTGGCCATGACATTGTAATTACAACTGAGGTAACGGAAGCCCCCAGAACTTAGAGGAGTCACAATAATCTATGCAAATGCAGGAAATGCTCCCCTTCAATCCACAGGACCGCTTATAAAGAAGTCCTTGAATTCCTAAAAGACGTGCGTTTAGTCAAACATACATGTTACATGTGCATCGCTGAGCTTTAATAGCACACTCCAATCACGTGTGCAGTTTCATCAATAAATCAGCAGACTGAGCCGATGATGAGCTGCATCAGTCTGAGCAAAGAACATCTGTCACCTTCCAACAAGAACTAAACCGATTTGAACGCTTAATTTGAAAAAAAGAATGCAATAAACAGGTAGATGCAAAGCTAAAAGATGTTTTCTTTCTCTGTTTAATCAAAGGCTCGTTCCACCCACTCAAGGGCACAAACACAGCAGCTCAGCAGTGTCCGAGCAGGTTCATGCGCTGCCTGGATGTTGACAAGCAGATGAACAAACATGTTTACCAAATGGTGTTGTTGTTCAACATGCAAGCTTATTAAAATGCCATCTCATTATAGACACTGAAAGCAGTTTTCTGAGAGGTTCATTGCATTTTCTGAAAGCACCTTCTCTTCATTATCATATCCGGCTGCATTAAGATTAGCTATAAGTCGTACATATTCATATAAAAAGAAGGAATGGAAGAAGAGAAGCTGAATGTAAAGCTTCTGTGGCTTAAAAAGCAGGTAGTTTGGGACTGCATTAAGACATTGTTGTTTTTTTAGGGATTCATTCATAATACCAACTTTCTTTTACCTGAATTGACAGTTGTTACAAAGAGAAATTTTAGGATTTTTTTTTCTACACTAAAATTTGCAAACATCAGTTATTTGTCATTTCCTGAAACAATATTTGTCTGCATGCGGCTGATTAAAACCTTCTGCAAACATTCCTCTGTTGTGTGAGTTGTAATGAAACAGCAGGACCTGCAGAGGAAGAGGCTGTGCTGGAAGACCTGAACATTTACTACAAAGGCTTGTTTTAAATGTTCATTTTCTCAACATTTCTCCTAACTAGATTGATGATTGCTGTTAAACCCGTTAGCGTTGATGCCGGCCTTGTGTTATCAGTGAACCTCTGCGGCACAAGCTTCTCTGTTCTAATGCTTCAATTTGCCGCACTTCCAAAGGTGAGGATAAGAGATGTGCCTGATGAGGCTCGCAGTGGATCCAGCACTTTTAATTAAAACAAAGTTCTTGCTTCTGCTTAGTTTGGCTTCTGCTGCTTCATTTTGGGCTTCAGGACTTAAAGCGTTGCCTCTGTCTTAAATATATTTGCCAGTAACCTGATTTAAAAAAAATCAAAACTGGAGTCCTCCTAGAGGAGATGGAGGAAGTGGACGGAGAGAGGGAAGTCTGGGCATCTTTGCTCAGACTGCTGACCACACGACCCGGTCCCAAATGAACAGAAGAAGATGGAAGGAAATGATCTAATATTGTTCATGAAGCTGAACTTTTAAGCAACTTTCAAACCGCCCTCGGCAATGGCGCGTTCAAGCAGCCAATTCCAATGAAAAGTCTAAGGGAACCCAAAATGAACGTACATTTCAGGCTTCGGCATTCAAAACTCTCGCATTCTCGCATAATTAAGAAAGTTTTTACGACCATTTTTGACTATCCGTACAAAACATCCATTAAAAGTTAGAGAAGAAATTAATAATTCCAGTTTGTGTTTGGCCAAGTCTTTCATATATCAGAATAGAGTTCTGAAAGAGAAAGCCTGGACAAAGACTCACCAGATTTAACCACTTTGACATTTTGCACCAAGTCTCTTCCAACTGTAGGTGGCAGTCATGCACGAGTAGAACGTGCACCGTAGCTAAAGAAAAAGAAGAATCCCGTCCTGATTGTCCAGTGAGGACACCACATGCTAAATGAACGTGTAACTCTTGTTCCTGAACATGTGTTACAACGGGAACGTAGTGTAAGATTGTCTGATAATTCTCAGTATTACAGTTATTAGAAAAGTAGTAAATCTTTTACATCCTGCTCATTTTTACTGATTATTTTCATGTTAATCTGAAACCACATTAAAAAAACTCAATCTAATGATTTTTTGGACTGAAGTCTGTGAGGATGAGAGCAAAGTGCTTTCACATGTATGATGGGGGTTGTATCAGTATGTGGGCCCGCACTGCTTTTTTAGCAAGAAGCAATTTAATACTGTGCCAAATATGTCGTTGATTTTGGTTTTTGTTTCTATAATCAGATGTTAGGAAGGGAAAGACGGAAGACCGACTCTCTTCATGATCCAGTTTTTTTTTAATGTTCAAGAACATCAGAGTTCAGATCGTTATGGAATCAGTTGGTTTTCATACATAATTTACACCGTCTGCATCTGCATTTCTGAAGATATTTACAGTTCCAACATCATAGTGCTGCACTAATATGAACAAAACTCCAACAGCAAACCAGAGTGCATAGAGGAAAATAATATACGTAGTGAAGTCAGGTGTTACAAAATTACCAAGAAATTCAGATGTTGCTTTTTCTAAAGCATCTATGTATTTATGAAAATCCCACACTGTTTTTACATCATTTTAACACTGAAATTGTTAAACTTTAACTAAATAATTATAAAGTGTGTAAATTGCTAAGCAGCATCTTTTTGGACATGACATGATAGAAAAAAGTGACTTAAACCTGAAAAAACCCACTACATCAAAGAATCGACAGAAAATTCTATTTTTATATATATATAAAAAAAAAGATATTTTTGTAAACCCTTTGATAAAATCCACCAAAAATATCAATATCAACTCTTTTATGAGATATTGATAGGATCAATTATGATCCGTTGGGGGACTTGGTGAGTTTTCTTCACAGCAATGCTGGTTTAAAATGCAAAAATATTTAAATGAGTGTTCATTTGGTCTAGACAGTCTAACATTGTGTAACTGTGTTATTATCAACACATTATACATTCTTTCTGTACAGCAAGTATCCATTTAATAAAGTGAATAACAATTTGAGTTTTGAAAATTAGCTAAAGTTCATACCGCTAAAATTGTTTTTGAGATTTCAAGGAAGCAGCCATCTTGAAATGAGCAGGAAAAGCTCACTACTGCCCCTATTGCAGTGTTTCTCAAATGGTGCGGTGCGCCTCGGGGGGGACAGCCCGAGTATCATGCACTTTATGTTAGCTACTAAACAGTTGATTGGCGGACCGTCAGTGACCGTGACATCCACACAGAGAGGGGAAATATTTAATTAAACCTCAAGAATTGCGATGGAAAAATGTTTAACAGAGATGAAAAGAAAAGGAGAGAAAGAGACAAAAAGCTGAGCGCGCGGGCATGGGCACTGCATGTGTGTGTGTGTGCCATTGACTGTAAATTCTGTATATACTGTTCTTATATACAGTCAATGGTGTGTGCTTACACGTGCAGCAGCGCAAGAGCCAAACGGGGAGAGACAGAGAGACAACATAAACACAAAACGTAAAGAAGATGAGATCATCGGTAAAGAAGGAAAAACGGAACCTTTGACTTTTATTGACAGTATGAAGGAAGAGAATCTGCAGGAATAATTCTATACTATAACCCCACTACCAATATGAGCAGAATCTTCTCTAACACAAAGCAGATCATCACTGACAGAAGAACCAGATTTAATCCTCAAAGCTGAGACACTTTTGTCTTTCGTTACTGTGAATAACAGTCTTGATTTATTGTTTTGCACACTTTAATTTGTATTTGGGTTGTGAAGTTTTGTGTTGTTCACTTCAAATGTGTTTAAAAGTAAAAAAAACTTAAATGGTATAGAGTTAACTGAATAATTAATAACTAGTCCTTTTTCATTTATTTTGAACATTTTATCTGGAAGGGATAAATAACAGCATATTAATAATTTACACATTATACGAATAAAAACATGTTTACATTAGTTATGGATATTGTGCATAATCCTACATAGTAGTTGATAATAAACTAAATAAAGCAAAAACAACCTAAAAATCCATTTGGTAGCAGAAAGAGCCGCTGTTTACAGTGAACCAAAGAAAAGAACAAGGAAAGACTTGTTCTTACTTTGAACGTTTTGGAAGTTTTCTTAAAAAAATAAAAAAATAAAGAAAGAAAAATTAATACAACAGATTATTTAGAAGTTTTTAAAAAAATATATTCTTTAATGATAATATTTTGAGGAGAGATACATTTAACTAATTAACTAATAAGACTGATGATATTTGCTGCAGAAAGTTGTGAGGGGGGGCGCAAAAGAATAAGTTCTTCATGGGGGGGGCGTGAGAGAAAATAATTGAGGAACTCTGGACTAGTGGAATGATGATGAACTGCAGGGCAGAAAACATAACCCAGGTTACATGAAATGGATTTTTAAGGAAAGTTTGAGTTGTGCTGATGAGTTACAGCTTCTAGAAATACAAATAGTTTTATTTGGTTACATTTAAAATGAACTTTTAGAGCTTTTTTTTTAAAGCTAGATATTTTTTCTTAGTTTAAATCAGGGGTCACCAACCTTTTTGAAACTGAGGGCTACTTCATGAGTACTGAATCATACGAAGGGCTACCACTTTGAAATAATAAATTTGCTTAGTTTGCCTTTAGTTCTACATTATTAATAATGAATAATGATACTTCTCTATGTGAAGACACGGATTTCTTAGCATAATTATCAATAATGACAACAAGCTAGGAAACAGATATCAATATTCAGAACTTTATTAATCTCAACAGATGCACCAAATGACCAAATGCAATGTTTTTAACAAAATTATAACTATTATTAATTATTATTAATTAATTATAACTATTATTAGTGGATCTACGCTCTTCAAACGCTTTAATTCAGTCTCATGCACCCGTCCCTTTATTTTCCTTAAACCTCTGAACAAGTTGATTGACAGATCCCACAGCAGACAAGAATCTGCGCATGGTGCTTTCACAGACCTCTGGACATAAGTGAACAGCCACGCGGCCCAACTCAGTCCGCAACAAACTTTGTCATTTTTATACAATCCGCAACAAAACAAATCAGTTTTTCAGAGAAAACGTCGACTCTATTTAATCAATCGATTATATCCGGATCAGTGCCGGTGTTCTATGTTTTCTCTGATAAACTGCTTCGTTTTGCTGCCGATATCCGGGGCTCAGTGAACGCACCATGCAGAAACACTCAGCAGCTCTGGGTTCTGTTTCATTACACATGAAACTTTAACAAAATTCTAGGAATTTTGAAAATACAGTCTCTCAATGATACGGTTTCATAATAATGCGATAAAACACAAACCAACTCACGCGATAAGTCATTAAAAATGTGTGTGTTTTTTTTTAAATTTGATTTACTAAAAAGGACCATTTGAGTGACGTCACAGCAGTGTGGTGCACGCGTGCCGCGCTGGCTCGCGCATCGAGTCCACTGACTGTCTCAGATGCAAGTCAGAAGTCTGTTCAGTGGAATTTAAAAGAATGTCCAGAACAAGTATTCAGGCTGCAGATGAAGCGATGAGGAAATCTTGGTTATTGATTTTACAGAGGAGATGCACGATCAGCTGTGACGCTGTGGGATCTCTCATGGCGCCCGCTGTGCTGTACTGTACAGACACTTCAGAAGCCATTTAATTAGAAAAATGTCAATTTCCATCACAGTTCTGCGAAAAATGTCCATCCATTCCAATACGCCCCCAAAACCAGCTCCTCTACGCGCAAAAACTTTTTTCGAAAAATGTGAGTTTTTTTTTTTGTAATCTGTGTTTCCTTTAAAGATAACTAATAATCAAATATCCTCGGTGTCTCCATGTGGGAAAGGGAGAAGGGGACGCCTCATTCTTTGTTATTAGCTGCAGTTCCATTACACATTTGTGCAAAACTTTATGGAAATTCTAGGAATTTCAACAAAAAAAAACGTTTCGTAATGACACTGTTTCCATTAAATTATAATTTTGCGATAAAGCACAAACCAACTTACGCGATAAGTCATTAAAAACACGGCAATGAACGAGAACAAGTATTTATTTATTTATTTTTTCTTCACTAAAAGGGAGCATTTGGGTGACGTCACAGCTCTGTCTGGGGCGCGTGCAGCGCAGCTCGACTCAGAAGAGGGAGAAGTCTGTTCAGCGGTTAAAAAGAAAAAGCAGCAAATAAACATCTGGACCTTTTTTCTGTCTGAAAACACGACAACATAAATTCAAGTTTCTGTCACGGCACTCGCACTCATGAGACTTCAGACTCCAAGCTGCAAAAGTGCGTCTGCAGATGAAGCGATGAGGAAAGGAGGAGGAGCTGCTGCGCGATTCTGTATGACCCGCTATTTCCGAAGCGCTTTGACGCTCCAGGACCTCTCGGTGCCCCGGCTCAGCGGCGCTCAGGTCAGACACTTCATACCGAGAAGCGCATTTATTTAGAAAAAAGTCTTTGAATTACAGTTTTGCGAAAAATGTCTATTCCTCCTCTAAACGCAAAAACTTTTTTTAGAAAAATGCCAGATTTTTCGAAACTGTGGTGTTTCCTTTAGGAGAATTTATTATCAAAATTCCAATTTGCAAAATTTCAGAGTCAATGGAAATGCGACTATTATCTCATTAAGGAGAAAACGATTTAAAAAAAGAAAAATAGTGGGATAGGCCGTTTTTTGCTTCAGAAATAATGAACATCTATTTTTAAGATGTTTTAATTTTTAATTCTTTATAGAGGCAGGTGTGATTTAAAAAAATTGCATCACAATAAAATTAAATTTTCGAGCAGCTCACAAGTGAGTTTTGCTATTTTTAGAAGAGACCTGCGGGCGACTGATGTGGAGCTCCACGGGCGATGTGTTGGTGACCCCTGGTTTAAATGAATACAAATCAGAGAACACCTGTTTTAGGATTACAGTTATTCTTTGCTGCATTGATCACATCTCTTACATCCCAGTTTCAGTTTCACTAAGCTGTGCAGTATTTCACATTAAAACAGATTTTAGCATAAGCTAACACGATTCTCCATTTCTGAGGCTTGTGTGTGCAGAATGTCTGCTGTACATGCAATCTGCATTTGAGGCGTATTTACCTTTCAGGTCAAAGACGAACATAAAAGGCAATCGCAGTCCCACTGGTGGCACCCATAATGAGGATGAGCTCTACTCAGCAGTCGATGCTTTGACCCACATTAGCTCTCTGCTCCAGGCCCAGGTGGGGAAAATAGCAAGATACTGAGTCTTTTATATGCACACACCCACACGCAATATGCACAGCCACTAACACATACTGTCATGAACAGACACACTATCATGCACAAGCACACAGAGTGTGAGATCATAATCAATGTTCTACAAAACTTGAGAATTTTTAAGAAGCCATTAGCAGCCATCAGCGCTCATTCTGCAGCATATTTTAGTGCTGCGATGATACTTTGAAATGACATTAAAACCCAGCTGGACTGTCTTTATTATTCAGGCTGCAGTAGTCTTTAACTCTCAAATCTCTAACGCTCTTATTTATGTGAGATGACACGTCCAGAGAAGGAATTCTATTTTTTCTTCTACTGGTCTGATGGTTCGAGGATGGCAGAAACCGCGGAGCAGCAACCATAATGAAGAGGAAGACACCAAACAGAGGAGCAGGTGGAGGCAATATGTGCTGTGTACCAACCACATCCTTTCAATCATCATGTTTCTCTGAGTCGCTGAAAGGATCCTGAATGCTCAAATTAGAAAAAATGTGCTGGCTGAGCCGCAGTCAGCTGATCCTGCTGAGGGATGCATGCTTTGCTGTTTATTGGATGAATCTCCACAGAAACATACTCAACCACTCTCTTGCCCTCTGTATTTTTTTTAAGCAAAAAATGGGAAAATTATAACTTTTATCAACTGATTGTGCTACAAAATGTATACTCATTAGAGTTAATTATCATGTTCTGAATAGTTTCTGCATCCAAAATGTTGACCTCAAGTTGCTGTAAAATTGCCAATTACAAAACCACTGCAATTAATTCACGTCCTCAACTATTCTGCATTCATGGAGTCATGGACTTTCAGTCAGCTTTCACAGGTAAGCATCCCTGCAGAGGCTCACAGCACTCTGTTTTCACTGCAAAAAAAATCCTATCCATCACTCTATGTTCAAATGAATTCAGGAAAGGCTCCTGCTTAGCATGCAGCTTCCATTTCAGCAAATCATGCACTTACACATATTCCCACACGGAAACCTCCCTCCACATCTACAGTCACCTCCTGGATGCTGCTGCTCACTCTCATGCAAAAAAAGAAGATTATATTACCTGTTGAGAGGATAACTTCATGAGCAAGTGTTTGAAGTGCTTTACCTTTGATTATTAAATACTAAAGTATCGATGGGAAAAAATAGCAAAACCACAGAAAACCCCTGTGGAATTAATAAAAACAAGAATGAAAATTTCAACTGACACAGGAATATTATTTCTTAGACAGAATGCACCAAGAGAAGCTGAAGCACTTTGGTTTGGTTTTTGTTTTCCAGCCGTCACTCAGTAGTGCCATAAAAAATAAACGTGCAAAAAAACTCAGAAACATAACTACTGCTGCAAAAACTAAATTTAGAATACATCTCTGAAAAAGAAGAAGCACTTAAAGATGAAGAGCACGTGTCTTTCTCAGAAACCAAAATCTTTTTTTGTTTGTTTGTTTTAGAAGGTAGAACAAAGGAAAACAACAGGCTTGAAAATGAGTTGAGTTTACTGCTACACAATGAATGAATCCAACAGAATATGATGTGTATTGAGTTAAAGACGTGGATGGCTCGACCAGCTTCTTTTTTCCCACAAGATAACAAAGATATGGCTTCACAAATGGTAAATGATATATTTACTGAAAGGGTATTACTACCTTATTATCCCTTTAACACAGGAGCTAAAGTGTTTATGTTCTTCGATTTACTGTAATTTTTCAACTGTTAGCATATAATACTAGCAGATTCTGAAGGAGAAAAGCGTCTTGATTCCATGATTCAAAGCATGAGATGTGTTTAATGTCCATCGCAGCTCGGATTAGTTTTTGAAAACTCCTAAGAAATGGTTCAAAACCCCTTCACTGTAAGAAGTTCTTAGCTGTTTCCACGTTTTACTTATTAAAGCTAGTTCCTCCAGCTTTATTGTTTCTCTTTGAGGAAACTCACTGGAAAACATAGAATTCTCCTCCTTTTTTTGGTCAGACTCACCCCATAAGCTTCACCCGCCACCAGCGGTAAACGCTAAAGCAGGAGTCCTGGAAAACTGTTGTCTGCTCTTGTTTCTCTAATTCATGGGCATAAATGACAGGATGAAAGCGCTGTGGTCGGGCTCCGTGCTGGAGCCAATCAGACGGCACCGTTTAGTTTCTGCCATCAGATGAATGACAATAATGGGATATTTTAAATAAAATTTAAAACCATCTTGTGTTGTTTTTTTTGTGGATACATTTTTAAATTCTCTTTTTTTTTATACACAGAAATATTACATACGTAATACTGTGTATTCATGCTTTGGTCACCTCATTTAGTCACATTATTAGCAAACTTGTAAAACTTGAAAATAAAAAAGTAA
>NC_050517.1:3091282-3104015 GCF_002922805.2 Oryzias melastigma
TGTAATTCATTTGAATCCAGTAATATATATATATATATATGTGAATTATTTGGAAATAATACTTTTGGATCAATATTTTTGTATCCCATGAAATGACAAAATCCTGCAAGATTTACTTTTTCGTGTTTATTTACAGAAAACTTTTCCTGACTAAACCGTCAGTAGCACTCTGCATTACAAAAATAAATAAAATCATATATATACAGTATATAAATTTCCACAAGTTTTGACAACTGAAGGAAAGTGTTTGAAGACTTATTTACTGTCTTATGTTTGTGTTTTTAACTCTTTAACACCAGAGCTCCACTGTTTATGTTCTTTCATAAACTGTAAGTTTTTTGAATTGTTTACATGATCAGCTGTGTTTGCTTCCTTCTAATTGGTCTATTTTGAGGATGATGACGCCTTCTAAACCCACGCAGACAGGAAGTTTAGGTTCGCAGATGAGGCTGTAGCCTACCTGCCATGCCGAAGCATCGTTGTGACAAAAACAACGGCTAAGACTTGAAATACAGTGTTCCCCTTATTTGTGGGGGTTTGGGACCGCAGACCTCACGGATACGAAGAACCTCCAGTCTCCGTCTCACCCCCCACCGCTGGTGGCCGAACAATTACCGATCAATACTCAACAAAACACTTCTGATCATGCTGTGTGAACATTAATTTAAAAACATTGGAGTAGTGCTCAACATTACAGTAGACTGAACTTCTCATGAGGACTGTCACTCTGTGCCTTAAAAAAGCGCTTTTTCTCCTTCGTCAGTTAAGTGTGAGAGAATTTTCCAGTTTCATCCATTTTAAACACCTGCTCTGGATGATAATTATCTCAATGATTGTCAGGATATTTTTGAGCTGCTGCTATCTCTTCTGCATAGAGAAATGGAATCACAAACATGATGAAGCGGTGGAACACTGTAACGATGTTTTGAGAAGTTATAAAACACACAGCACATTTAGTGTGTTCTTTTAAACACGTCCACAGTTGCTGACAGCTTCTTTACCACTAAACTATATTAAAACAGTAACAATAAAATCATTGAAGTGAAGCAGATTACTAGGAACCAGCGCTGATGTCACAGAGCTGATGTCACAGAGCTGATGTCACTCTGCGACATCTTGATGCTGTGACATCAGCATGTGAGGACCCGCTCGTTTTCATGGGTATGGGAGGGGCTGCTGCTGAGAGAGCAGGTTTTAGAGAATTATTCAGAAATGCATGAAAGGATCAAAATACTACTTTGGGGTTCTTTACAGAACAGTATAACACAATTTGCAAAGTGGTTTTAATATTCTTATATTTCTAGTCCCAACATTTATGCCATGTACAATCAGATATCTAATCTATGCCTTTGATTATCAAATCAAAAAGTAGATTTTTCATGGTATGGCCCCTTTAAATAGAACAATCAGAAGAAAGCCAACGCAGCCCTTTGTCTCCGCCCCAAATTGTCAAAAGTCATTTTCCACTTGCGTGCAGAGAGTAGCTCTGTGAGCTGCTTTAGCTACATGCCGGAGCCCCAGCGAGCGCACATGAGAAAATGCCGCGCGTGCATCGTGCTCGCTGAAAATCTGCTAGCGCGCACATATCAAATCCCCGAGGGAACAGCCACATGAGCAGAAGTAGACAGTCTCTCGAGCGATGACTTTTTCTGCTCACGGGAGGATTGAACACAAGCGCGCAGGAGCAGAAAGTGCTCGCGAGGGCCGAATTGTCCGTTATGAATGTTTGATACGTGCATAGAGATGTCTTATTTCTGCGTGGAGTTTTGACTAATAAATAATGCCATCTTTTTCATCAGTAGAAGACTTGGTAGGCTCTTGTACAGCCCCCATCAGGCCACATTAGACAGTCTCTGTCCCTCTCAATATCTGATTCTGCCTGGTGACATCTGTCATTGTGTCTCCTCTTTCCTCCCTTTCTGCTGCGTCTCTCAGGTGCTGCTTTCATGACAGAAACACAAAATGGCTCACTCTTAGCAGACGGCAGATGGTTTTCCTCCTAAAATGGAACTCGAGCAATGAATAACGCAATGAATAATAAGTTGTTTATTCAGCCATTGGGCCCAGCAGCAGGCCTTTGCTGAAATTGTCCCTGTCACCTGGGAGCACGCTGTTTCTCACATGGAAAGCTGTTTTTGTATCATCAGAATTAGGGGGGTTGTCACAGGATCAGCGTGTGATCGGGCAGAGAGTGAGCAGCGTAATTTCATTTAGTTCAGACTGTCAGTTCTATAAGTAAACATCACAGCGGCCAGCGCACAGAACATTTGTTTTCTGTCAAGAGACGTCACAGTGGTTTAATGACTTCTCCAGCATCATCTGGCCTGCATGACTAATGCACAAGGACAACAGATGACGGATGCTTGGCCTCAGAACAGCCATTATAATGACCATAGCGATTCATAACCAGCAGTCATTTTGTCTAATCCAACTTGACGCCTTAAAATCGTCCTGCTGTGTTATTCTCGGTGCATTCGGTCACATCTGTCATGTTGAGCGGCTCATCAATATTTAATAATGATGATGATCTGTTGAGTTTTATGACTGTCTGAGGTGGCTTCATTCCTTTCAGTGACCACACTTGTCTTTGTCGTTTCTCACAGCGAGACACACGACTATGAGGCTACTATGGAAGTCTGTGGACAAGATGAGGTGTCTGAGGAAGCGATCCACTCTCCCAGTCCTCACCTTCCTCCTCACTTCTCTCCTCTTTTTCAACATCTACATGGATGACGGATATGTGCTGGTGAGTGGTGGATTAGCATTCCAGCATTGAACTTTCATTCACTTTAATGAGCGAGGTTAAGCCTTAGTCATAGCTGCCCTTACGGGTGGATACAGTCACTTTTGTTCGATGACATCATCAATAATCGCCAGTCTGCTAGCATTAGCATGGAGCTTCCAGCTGTCAAATATACAAAACAACAGCTGTTTTATAACTTTAAAAAGGTCATGCTACAACAAAAAGTCATTCTCACATTTAAATGTAAACTTCTGTGCTTCAGAGCGCACCCACGAGAAGAAAAGCGCTTCTCAGCGGGACGCGGTTTAGCCTTGAGGGGGAGGACTTTATATCTCTCAATTTGGAGGGTGAAATTTAAAAAATACATTTCCCGGACACACTTGGACTTAAACTCCCCCTTCAAATAAAGGGAAAGGGAGAAGCGAAGAATTCAGATTGGGCCCTTGATAATACACGCCGTGGAAGCCTAAATCGGCGAGGCAAAGCGGAGGACTGCCGTTCCTCCAGGTGCAATTAATTTGCGTTAAGAAAAAAGAAATCAATACATTATCCTTACAAATGCTTCACGATGCACTTACCACACGCACCACCATCATACGATCAATTATCAAGTTGTTCCTTAAGGTCACTGCAGAAGCCTCAAAGGAACTGTAAAGGTGCGTTCACACCGAACGCGGCCAGTTTCTGCGACGAGATTTGAGCGACGGGCGTGGCGTGAAGTTCTGCCAGCAGCTCGAGTTGAGCGATGAGTCGTAAATCAGGCAGCAAAGCCAAAATGTAAATATCTGAAGTTTGAAGTTTGAAGTTTGAAGTGACGCGAAGCCAATCAGTAACTCAGCTTTGGGCACGTGACGTTTTCAGTGACTCGATCAGCAGGTAGAATATTAATCCAAAGTGAGCGTTCCTCTCCAGAACTTCCATCTTTTTACTTAACCCATTGGAGCCGTCGGGTCGCAGAGTTCATCTGGCTACTTTGAGGTGAAGGCGGGATAAACTCTGGACAGATCAGTGGCTTTCTCTCCCACGGTGGAGCTCACTCACTTGATATGCCAGCAGACAAAGAGCCGCTGCGGGATGCAGAGGCTGCCGGCTCTGACCTCATCCAGACATTAAAGAAAGAAAAAAGGTCTCCTAGTTTTATTTTCCACACTCAGGTTAATACGAGACAGAGAGCCTTCAAGCTCAGCCACAGAGACACAGAAACACTGTGAAAGCTGCTGTAATACAGACACAGTCCCCTGTACCAGGAAGATCTTTGAAAAATAATCAAATAAACCCAAACATGGAGACATGATTACTGATGTTTTTATAGAACTTTTCATAATCAATAAACCTGATTTATTTCTCAACATCATCTGTGTCTTCATACAGATATCCATAGACACCGTTCCTTATGGTGATCATCCTGAAAACATTAGCTAGTAGCTCCTCCCACATGCTTCAGCGGCCTCAAGCTCAGGAACACATTTTTGGACAAGCGATGAGCAGCAAATTTGTTGCGCAACGAAAGAGGGGCGGGGCATGCAAATTTCTTGCGCGAATTGTGTTTGTGTGAATGCACCTTAAGAACCTGGACTCCCTTTTCACATGCAGCCCCTCCTGTGCATGACTTTCAATGGGCCCGGACAACCAAAAAACCGAGCACTTTTATGGGTCAACCCCCCCATGTGTGCATGTGACTCGGGCTTTAGAGACAAGCTTGAAAGGGCAGATACTTTTTTGGATAGAGCTGTCACATTTGAAAAATTAAGATCTGCCCTTACTGTGACAGACTGGCGATCTGCCTTCGCCCATCAGTAGCCTGTTTAGGCTCAGGCACCCCCGTGACCCAGAGAGGGACAAAGAGGTCAAGAAGATGAATGAATGAAAAAGGTCTGCCCTTAAATGTACGTAAGAACACAGATGGATGTTTTTCAAAACAAAGAAGGAACATAGCAAAGCTTGAAAAGGGTTGGGGGACAGATGTGTATATTCACAAATATTACAGACTTTGTTTTGTAATCTAAAACTGCTATCACTAAAGAAAAGCACCTAAAATTAAACAAATGGTTTACATCATTTTCTTTACTGATGACAGTTATGCTAGTTCAAATGAAGAATCCTAACTTGCATTTCTTGTGTTTTAGGAAGCAGAAAAAAGACCCCTGGGAGAAACGCTGACTCATCCAGCCAACTCTGAAAGATACAGTCACACATTGAGGGATCTGTCAAATTTCTCTGGCAGCATAAATGTAACATATCGCTACCTCGCTGGAGTTCCTTTGCCACGCAAGAGTAAGCTGTTTAATCAGAAATACTTATTTTACTTCCAGGATAGAAGCACTCACCTGTGAAATGACCATCTGACCTCTTCTTTTCAGAGTATCTCACCATTGGTTTGGCGTCCGTCAAGAGGAAAAGAGGAAACTACCTGCTGGAGACCATCAAATCCATATTTGATCAGTCCAGTTATGAGGAGCTGAAGGAGATCGTGGTCGTGGTCCACCTGGCAGACTTTGACCTGCTCTGGTGTGAGAACCAGGTCCAGGAAATCACCCGGAAGTTTGCTCACCACATCATAGCTGGACGCCTGCTGGTCATCCAGGCTCCAGAGGAATACTATCCATCTCTGGAAGGGTTGAAAAGAAACTACAACGACCCCGAAGACCGGGTCCGTTTTCGTTCCAAGCAGAACGTGGACTACGCGTTCCTCCTCAACTTCTGCACAAACCTGTCCCACTTCTACATGATGCTGGAGGACGATGTGCGCTGTTCCCGAAACTTCCTGACAGCGCTGAAGAAGGTGATCACCTCCAGAGAGGGCACCTACTGGGTGATGTTGGAGTTCTCCAAGCTGGGCTACATCGGGAAGCTGTACCACTCCAGAGACCTGCCACGTTTGGCACATTTCCTCCTCATGTTCTACCAGGAAATGCCTTGTGACTGGCTCCTCATCCATTTCAGGGGTCTGCTGGCCCAGAAGGACGTGATCCGATTCAAGCCCTCTCTGTTCCAGCACATGGGCTACTACTCCTCTTACAAAGGAGCCGAGAACAAGCTGAAGGACGACGATTTTGAAGAAGACTCCCTTGACATTCCTGACAACCCTCCTGCCAGTCTCTACACAAACATCAACATCTTTGAAAACTACGATGCCACGAAGGCTTACAGCAGCATTGTGGACGAGTATTTCTGGGGGAAACCTCCCTCCACTGGGGACTTCTTCCTTGTAATTTTCAACAAATCAACCAAAGTGAGCAGAATCAAAATTGTGACGGGCACAGAGGACAGACAGAATGACATTCTTCACCATGGAGCCCTGGAAGTTGGCCAGACGTCAGTGGAGACTAAACAGGGCAGACAGTGTACATCCTACATTACATTGGGGGAGTTTAAGGCAGGAAACATTGAGGTCAACAAGGTGGACTACAAAATTGGTTTTGACATTGAGTGCATTAGAATAGTTATTACAGCCAGTCAAAAAGAATGGCTCATCATAAGAACTATCAGTCTATGGACCACACAGCCTGCTAACCAATGAGAAGACCAGGAGTTCATTTCTGTACATTTTGTCGTCAAATAGACTTTTGCTGTCTTGTGAATGCAAATCAATCCAGATTTTCTTGGGTTGTTCTTGGGCTGTAAAGAATGTATTAAAATACTGTCTGTGTACATGGAAACCTTTATAGTTATTTCATTCTGGAGAAAAATCTCTTTTCAAAACAGTATACTTGGTTGGTGTCTTTTTTTTCTGTCATTTATTTTTCTGTCAATTTATGCTTGAAAAAATTTCCAGCTGCAATGTTTAACCCTTTAACACCTGAGGCGTCGCCAGTGACGCTTAAACACAAAATCTTTAGCGTACTTTAACTTTTGAACACGATCAACATAATTCCAGTGGATTTTAAAGGAGAAAAGCGGCTCGACGAGCCACTTTTCTCCTTTAAAATCCACTGGAATTATGTTGATCGTGTTAACAATTGAACAGTTACAGTAAATCAAGGAAAATAAACACTGGAGTTCAGGTGTTAAAGGGTTAAACTGCACTGTTTCCTCCAAATTTTCTGAGAAAGTTTCAAGTAATAAGACATGCAGGGTGTCCCTTTTACTAGTGTATTTCTTTTATGCTTTGCAACAAGTCAAATAATGCTTTAAGTTGCTGATTGTCACTTCAAAAACAAAATTCTTTTTGGAAAGAAGTAAGAAAAGGAGTGAAAAGGTGGTTTGTTTGTGCTGAAAAGTGTCACAGCAAGCCTTTGAAGTGTCTACAATTCAAAAACAGTTGACAATTTTATAGTGCTTAAAAACCTAAATCCTAGTAATATTAAAAATGAGGCTTCCATTCTTTTAACCCTTTGACTACCCAACCAAGAAAAAAAATCAAAAAACTTATTTTGCTGCCTATCGTCTTGGGGGAGTGACACACTCAATCATTGTTTGAATAACATGTTTTAAATGTCCTCTATCGTTAGCTTGAGCCGGTCTTTAAGGGTTAAAATCATTCACAATAAATAAGTGTTGACTTTGCCCCTTTAAATGAATCCTAGAATAGTGAGAACCATTTGGATGGAACTGCTGGATAATACAAGTGCAAAATTGTTTTAAAGACTTTCTTTACGCCTCAAAGAAATGTTTTTATTGTCCTTTGCTGCATTCTGCTGGTTGTCACAGGGACTAGTAACTCCCTTCATTTAGCAACATTTAGAGTAAATTCCAAACAAACGTTTGCACAGAAAAACACATGGTGATGATCTCTAAAGCTTAACACGGCCTGATTGATGAAATGGCTGATTGGGGAGTCCAAACTGTGGAGCACTTCTTTTGCTTCAGCATACCCATCAGTAAAAGGTGTACTGATGCAACTACAGTGAAGAAGGATACATAAAAAAAAAAGGTTACATTTTATTTTTCTTTAGCAGTGACATTTATAAAAACAACAATCAAATGAAGCATGTTCTGTTTTGTTTCTCTTGAATAATCTTTACAAAATGTAAGTATACTGCAAGTGTACTTTGTCTATACTAAAAGTAAGGTGGTATACTTGAAGTTGACTTGTTACATTCTATCTATGCTATTCAGTTAGTGTATTTCACTACATGTACCTAATACTAAAATATACTTTTCTGCAGAAGGTACTTTTCTCTTTGCTTTATACCCAAAAATGTGTTTTGATATTCCCTTTTGCTAGAATGGACTACTCTTTCGGTTCTGTTATAGTGGAACTGGTTATAGATTCTCTGCTCCTTTCCATGTGTTTTTTGACACATTAAAAACTCAATCCCACTATTAGCAATTTCAGCAATCTTGGTGGTAAAACCGTCTGCTTATTCAGAACACTACTGCTTCTTTTCTTTGTATTCATAAACATTATCGGTTTTTTTTTTTTTAATATTGAGCCAAATATGCCCCATAGGAAATGAATGAGAAATTGCTCAAACCCTTCTAAATCTTTGTGTATTTTGAAACTCGTGAACTTCTGCGTATATTTTCAGCTCGAGACACCATTCAAACTTTAAAATGTTCAGCAACTACTCAGTTTTTAGAGTAATTTGGCATTTTACTTTTATTTTAACAACATGCTAGCCGTTTTTGGCTAATTTAGACATTTTTCTAGTTTTTCAGGCAAATTTGGAGTTCGGCTAATTATTTAGCATTATGTTAGCTGTTTTGTCAAAATTAGACTTTTAAAATTCTTTAGGCAAATTTGGAGTTTAGCTAACATTTTAGCATTAAGCTGCCTGTTTTTGCAAAGTTACACATTTTATCATTTTTTCAACTAATTTGGCATTTAGATAATATTTTAGCAAGCTTTCAGTTTTAGTGCTTTCAGCTTGACCATTTTAGCTCTCAGTTGTAGCTGATGATTAGTTCTGGCATCTGGCCACATTCAGCTTACAGCATTCTCACCTGCATGATCACAGGTAATGCTACATATCTAGTTAAAATTATTATGCATTTTGATGTGTGAGCACCAAATTTGGCATGACTGTACCTGATGATCCCCTCTTTTTAGCAAAGCACATTATCCATGAGAAAATCCATGATTTTGACAAATACACAACAGAGACGCTTTCCAAAAATTAGAATATCATGAAAAAGGGTTTTAATTTCCGTAATTCCAATTTTAAAAAATGTACCTTTCATAGAATAAAGATTTAGGGCCCATTGTTTTAAGTGATTTGAAGAACGTGTTTGTTCATTTTTACAGAAATCAGGGTCCCAGCTCATGAAACCCACAAAATCAGGATTTCCAAAAATCAGGAAACTGGAGAAAACTCAATTTCCTTCTCAGATTCACAAAAAGAGAAAGATAGACATTATTATCATATTATATCCATCAAAATAAAGAATTTTTTAAATGATCTTTCCATCCTCAGTCCCTCAATAGTACAGGCAGGGCCCAGGTCCTGCGGGAAGATGAAATCTGCATCAATATCCAGATCCTCGAGGAACCATGATGTCCTCTAGAACATTCTGGCAGTCTGTTGCAGTGATTTTGAATTGAAGAAAACAGAGTTTATCTGAGTTGATCAGTGCTGGACTAACTGTGGAGATTTCACATGGACATTCTAGCAGTTTGGGTTCTGCTCCTCACTAGCCGTCCTCCAATCCCTTTGACCTTGATTCCCAAATGAAAGAAACACTTTACTTTCATCAGAAAACAAAACCCTGCACCATTACACAACAGTCCACTCTGTCGTCTCTGTTTCCTCCGCTGGTCCAGGCTCAGAAGTGCCTTGACCTGAGAAATGCGACAGTTGTAGTCCATGCTCTGAATGCGTCTGAATGTGGAGGTTTTTGAAGCTGCTCCTCCTCATTATTCCAGTCTTTCTGGATGTCTGCAGATTCTTGAATATTGTCATTTTATTAATCCCACAGTCGTCTCTTTTGCTGCTGCATCTTCTCCAGACACTTTGTCCTTCCTTTAGACTCTGTGAACTGGAGCCTCCTTAGCTGTGAACTTTAGTGGCTTACCCAGACTCTGGAGGGTTCTCTGATGGAAAACTCCCAGAAGGAGATTTGGTCCAGCTCCAGCCCGGCACACTGCTCCCAGCTCCCCAGATTCCAGTTCATTAGAAATGGGTGAGAATGAAGAATAGCAGCGCGTGAAGACAGAGTTCCCTCTCCTCGGAGCGGTGGGAGCATTACAGGTGTCATGTGTGCTGCCGTCTCCTCTCGCTGTGACTTGTCCTCAGGTGTTGTCAGTAAATAACAGATGGCTAGGCCACAAATAGAACCAAATAAGTTTCCAGTTTTCCAGAAAAATTCACCCCACTTTTCTAACTTACTTGAGACAATGAAATGTCACAAGTTAGGATTTTGTTTATTTTTATGTTAGGTCATTGCCTCCAGCCTCATTCTGTGCAGCTACTTTCATAGAATTGACATTAATGATAAGTGAGGATGGCTCCTGTAGAATCTGAGAATATTCCTTCTATATTTTCTCCTGAGGCGGCCTTTTTGTTCTGCTGCTTTCCAACTCACTGATTTTTCTCATCTCACTTTCCTCCCAATAAATGTTCTGTCTTTATTATTTGTTTTTTTTTTTTGCATCCCATGTTTAGTTCACCTTTAATATAGAAAAAGAGAAAAAACAACTCATCAGGAAAAAATTGGATTATGATTATTGTCTTTGTGTTTTGACGATACACATGCTCTGGATCTTAACAAATTCCACATTTATATTTTATAACCACAAATTATTGAGGTGTATCTAAATTTATTTTGAATTAAATGTTTTATGAAACATTTTTAATCACGTTTTATTTTTAAAGCATCTTAAAAACAAAATTCAAACACAACTTCTTTTGGTTTTGGAAAAGGTTTATTTCAACTAATTAAAAGCTAAAAAAATAAATAAACAACACAAACAACAGAAAGATACAATAAATACATATAAATACACATCTGAATACTTAAAAGTAATTCAGTTATTACTCTCAGTCATATAAATAGACATAATAACTCCTCTGAATACAGAACATGACACAATGAGATTGTTATTAAATTGATCAAAATAATGTAATTAATTGCTTAAAAAAGAGTGAGAGGAAGCAAACTTCCCTCCCTAAGTTCTAATCAGTTATTTATGCAGATCCAGATCATAAAAAATCCACAGCTATCAATAAGTCCCATGACAAAGATGAAGTACCAAATAATTTTGTAAGTAGTCACAATGTTATTCCAGAAATCATGATGGCATGTCCACATCAAGATTCTAAACTACAGTAGGTGCATATCGTTTAACATGCATTATTAAAGAAATGGTTCTTACAAATTACGTTATAGATAATCATGAGAAATCATTAACATACATCACATATCATTCAACAAAGTGAAGTGCTTACTTCATGAAAAGAATATGCTATTGATGTAATCATCTTCAATAAATGATTTATCTCATGTCGAGGTTTTTTCCCTACTGAGAAGGAAGGTCAAAGGGCAGTTTCAGTGTCACCAAAGTCTTTGTCCCAGCTGAAAAAGTTACAGATATGGAAATGATGTTACATCCAGATGAGAAGGTCGATTTTCTTTAAAAATTCCAAGGTTGGTATTTCTTCTTCTGCTGTCAGACTGACATCCATCCTTCTGGTTTTAAGAAATGTTTCATGAAGGTTGAGTTACAATTATCTTTTTCTCATCTGTAGTCTTTATTGTTAGACAACTATTTTACTACAGGAAATAAAAAGGCACTAAATATGTCTGCTGACTGGCTGGCCGGATGGACAGATGGATGGATGGATGGACGGACAGACGGATGGATGGGTGAATGGATGGACGGACAGATGGATGGATGGATGGACGGACAGACGGATGGATGGGTGAATGGATGGACGGACAGATGGATGGACGGACAGACGGATGGATGGGTGAATGGATGGATGGACAGACGGATGGATGGATGGACGGACAGACGGATGGATGGGTGAATGGATGGACGGACAGATGGACGGACGGACAGACGGATGGGTGGACGGACAGACGGACAGACGGATGGATGGACGGACAGACGGACGGACAGAGGGATGGATGGACGGACAGACGGACGGACAGACGGATGGATGGATGGACAGACGGATGGATGGGTGAATGGATGGATGGACAGACGGATGGATGGGTGAATGGATGGGCAATGCAAGCATTGTTGGGGCCGACTATATTAAAATATTTTAGTCATTAAAATAAACTGCTCAAAAGAATAAAAGGAACACTGCAAAAACACATCCTATATTTGAACAAAAGAATAAGACCATTTCTAAATCCTTTATTCTGTACATAGTTGCTTGTGCTGGCTAGGGCTGCCACAATTAGTCGACTAATCAATGACTAATTCACTATTAAATGGTAAATGGCGCATACTTGTTTAGCACTTTCTACCTTCCTTGAAGGCCCAAAGCGCTTCATATTCACATACCCATTCATACACTGGTGGTGGCTAAGCTGCCAAACACTAGCGCCAACCTCCCACCAGAGGCAATTCAGGGTTCAATGTCTTGCCCAAAGACACTTCCACGCAAGGCGGGAATCAAACCCGCAATCTTCTGATCAGGAGTCGACCGCCCTACCACTGCACCATGGCCCCCATATATTATCATATTAAAATAATTTAATAGTGAATTAGTTGTTACTTTATATTCTATGGAGTCAGTGTACTAAAGTTGAACAAAGTTGTGAGCGTTTAGCACCAAACAATACACTTTTTTATATTTGAAGTCAGTGAGACCAAAACTTTATCTTCAGTGAAAAATAGTTCCTTGTTTCAGATGCCGATTTACAGTTTTTCTCAGTCGCTTTGGTGCGTTTCTCAGATCAGAATTGAAATTCTCATAACTATTAGTTCAACCTCCACAACACTTAGTCATTTGTACACATCATAGTAGCAACTTCTCCTCTCTGAACAAACTGCAAATGATTTTAGACACGAATCAGTTGCTTTCATACATTTCTCTGCTGTTTTTTGACATTTCCATTTGCTTATGTCATGTCAGTCAGAATTAACTATACTTATGG
>NC_050517.1:3105197-3166782 GCF_002922805.2 Oryzias melastigma
ATATATATATATATATATATATATATATATATATATATATATATATATATATATATATATATATATATATATATATATATATATATTCGCTACAAAAGACAGTCCCTTTAGTGTTTCCACATATTTGAGTGGAACTATATGGCACTAAGTCTAATGTTGCTTATAAAAAAGATGAGAGCGTTCTCTGAAGCATTTACCCTACAGATAACCCTGAGCATGCAAGGCCAGAGTAAATTCTGAGAGAAACCAGCACTTATTTATTATTTATTTTATTGTCATTGTATGTCACCTGCAGCTTTCTTTACTGGCACTTCAATAGTTTGAGTTGTTCCCTTTATTTTTTGAGCAGTGCAAATTGTGAAAGTCATATTTTTTTCTTTATTTTTCATAATGTAAAAACCCCATCAAGATCAACAAACGGAATGTACGCAGGGATGTGACGTCATAAACATGCGCCGCGGAGATGAAAATCAACATTAGCAGCATTTGAAGCTAGCGGAGAGCTTATTTGGGAAGTTTGGAAAGAAACTCGGTGAGTGTGGAGTTTAATAAGTACCGACTCAGAAGAGTATGAGGAAATAAAGAAAGTGTACTGCCATACATTCCGATCAGGCGTGTTTCTTATTAGCAATACGTTGCTAAATAATGCTTTATTTTTCTTGTTTTTTTTTTTTTTTTGCTGAGATATATATCTAAAAAAATTAAGCTGTTGCGAACGTTTTCCCTTTTAATAAATAAAAAAAAAACAATCCAAATAAATAAAAGCAGCGGCTGCTATCAGGTAGCTCATGGATTGTTTGTTATCCTGGTGCTATTTGTTGATAAGATGAGAAACTTTTACTTTTGGAAATCTTTGTTTATGCTTAAACTTTATAATCATTTTGTTAAAAAGTGCCATGTCATGCTAGTTTTTAAAAACAGTTGTAAAATATACCAGTATTTGTGTAAATTAAGCACATCCTTATTACTTCCGGTTTTGAGCGAAACAGTCTGGTCTGAAGGTCTGAAGGTCTGAAGGACTGAACATCTGAACAGAGGTTTTCATGTTCCTGCATGCATGGCAGACATGCTGTGTTTTGACATGTTTCTCTTGTGTAACAATTCCAGAACAAACGCACCGTTTGACCCCCTATGATGTTGTGTTCATCACAGGATGTGGTTATTTTAATAACATTCAAGATGAGGATCAGCATACCTGTCTGGGGTTTAGATAAATTAGTTCTATATTTTCTATTTATAAACTTTTTTCTTGGAATGTTTTCCATCACTGTGACGTTCATATCGTAGTTGTTACTAGACCCAAATAGTTTGTTGCTAAACAGGCTCTGCACAGTGGATGAGGAGTTGTTCTCTGCTGCTTTCTAAGCGCCGCTGCTGCCACCAGGATGGGCCAGCAGATCTCAGGTCAGGCGGTGATCAACCATCTGCCTGAGAAGCTGGTGAAACATGCTGGACTGGTGCGGGACAGTGGCTACCTAACCTACGAGGAGTTTCTGGCCAGGGTAGCTGAGCTTAATGAAGTGTAAGTTACCCTCACATCATGTTGACAAACTATTTCCCATTAGAGACGCACAAGGGAGTGTGTTTCACTTCTTTTTAAGTCTTTTTTTTTGTGAAACGAAGACATTTTCATTTCTGCAATAATGGGTTCACAACTGAAAAACAGTCAGACAGACATTTATGTTTTATTGCTTCATGTCTTTGCGGTCACAAACCCTCCGTTGGAGCCAATGGCTGCAAGTAGTGCTGGGTGATAAGGAAAAAATGTTATATCACAATATAAATAATTTTATATCACGATATAAAACAATAAAGTATATTTTCAGTTATTAAAAAAGCTCCCTCTAGTTTTACTTTGAAAACAGGAAGCTTCAATAGCTGCGTGTCCATTACACATTTGCACAAAGCTTTATCAAAGTTCTAGGAATTAAAAAAAAACCCACAGTTTCGAAATGACACCATTTCCATTAAATCATAATTTTGCGATAAAGCACAAACCAACTCACGCGATAAGTCATTAAAAACACAGCGATGAATGAGAACAAGTATTTTTTTATTTGATTCACTAAAAGGGGCATTTGGGTGATGTCACAGCTCTGTCTGGGGCGCGTGCAGCACAGCTCGACTCAGAAGAGAGAGAAGTCTGTTCAGCGGTTAAAAGAAAAAGCATTCTAACAGGAAAGAATCAGGACCTTTTTTTCTGTTTGAAAACACGACAAGATCATTCAAGTTTCTGTCACAGCTCTCGCACTCATGAGACTTCAGGCTCCAAGCTGCAAAAGTCTGTAGATGAAGCGATGAGGAAAGGAGGAGGAGGAGCTGCGATTCTGTATGACCCGCAGTTTCTAAAGAGCTGTGACGCTGTGGGACCTCTCGGTGTGCTGGCTCAGAGCAGACGCTTCATACTGAGAAGCAGATCTATTTAGAAAAAAAGTGTTTCCATTACAGTTCTGCGAAAAATGTCTTGTTTCGATACATCCCAAATACCACCTCCTCTAAACGCAAAAACTTTTAATCGAAAAATGCGAGTTTTTTCGAAATTGTGGTGTTTCCATTAGGAGAATTTATTATCCAAATTCCAATTTGCTAAATTTCAGAGAAGTAATGGGAACGCGACTAATGACACTTTATTTTGACGATTTGTTCACTTCCTTTGACAGTAGTGCAGCTTATTCAGCTTTGTTTTAGTGTATAAATTAAAATCCAAAATTATTCTGTATTTCAATCATTTACAACACGATAATTTACTACACTCTACTATATTTAAAAAGATTGTGGATCAGCAATTTTCACGTCATGAATACTCATACTCAAATTGTCAGGAGCAGATCGCGAGAATCCGAGTGCTCCGATACTTGTTACAGTCCTGTTCTACTGCTTTATTTATCTCTTATTTTTGTAATCTCATATGTTCATCTTCGTGGACTTTCCTTGAATGATAGAAGGTTTGTTGTGTTAGCATCGGCGCGGGAATAGCCTCCTAGCTTGTTTACATACTGCTGTCTTCTGCTCCATGTCGGACATCTTGAATCCAAAATGTAACCAAATCCCAGACATACCCTCTTTTGCTGAAAGTGCTTCTTCTTGGGCTGCCTGCATCTCTGTTTGTGTCTGTTTCAACTCCGGGAAAACAACTTCAAGCTCTTCCACGTCCATCGTTCTGGACTCGGGTTAAGTAACGTAAAGCCCACGTAAGAACAAATCAAAGAACTTAAAGCAGCTTTGTGTTGCAAAAGCACAAGACAGAATTTCTTCGCAAAGGATCTCATTTTCATTTGTCTTTATTTTCACTTACATACATTTTTGTGTACACACCGACGAGGTTTGGACTATTGAATGATGTATTTGGCATAGTAATTGATCAAATTGGGAAATAAACAATAGAGGAGAAATGGCACGATAGATGCGTTTCTCTCGACCACACGATATGTATCATCATATCGCCCAGCACCTGCTGCACGTACATGTTTTTGCAGGTGATTATAGATAGGAACGCCTCAATTCTGAGTTTAAACTGAACCATGTTATACCATAACTGAATCACTTATAAAGTGTAATGTTACATCCCAACTGCATACCAGTAAGTTTAGATTGAAAGTATCAAACATGTGTCTGATGCTAAATTTAAAGAGGATTTATTATTTATTGGTTTATTACGTTACACTATCCTTAGCACAAGCCCACTGACAGATGTTTCCTCAGTATTACTTGCCTAACAGAAAACTATTTTTCTGATTTTTTTTTTTAAAACAAAACAACACCCAAAAAAGAAGATTTGAACCGAATCATGAAGAAAGTGTATTGTTGTATCCCTAATAAACAGACTTTATTACCACTGTCATGTGCACATACTCAAAGCTTTCACCATATTAGTGCAATAATTACAAAATAACACAACATGTGCATATGGTAAATACATAAAAAATGTATCTTCAGATAAAAAAATGTTGAGAGAATAAAAATATTTTGACATAAAAAGGTAAAAAAGATAATGATGAAAAAAACAATTCATAACTGGCTAAGATTAAGTGTTGTGTGTTAGTGTTTGCAGACATTAATAGCTTTATTTTGAAATATTTCTTACATTTTTGTGAATATAAAACTTTGGATAATTCGGAAAGATCAGGGGAAAGTATTATAGTACTTTTAATAGAGCATAAATCAAATCAATCTTTATTTGTAAAGGACTTTTCAAACATGCAGCACGAAGCCTGTTAAAAAAAATAAAAACCTTTATTTTTTAAACTAAAAACAACAAGAAAAACAAAAATGTCTCACACAGATAAACAAACAGGAATGCATGGGTATAATCTCTACAATTGAATTAAAAAAATATAAAGATAAATTATACCAACTAAGTAACAAATAAAGAATAAACATGTAAATATCAAACAAACAAATTTCTAAAGCCAGGTTAATTATAAAGGTAGGTTTTGATAAAGCATAAACATGGAAATAGTTGATGTCAGATTTTCTGAATTGAGACTGGTGCTTCAAAACTTTCCTTGCACTGAGTTAAAACTCCCTCTCTGCTCTCAGAACAGCCAAGCTAGCAGCTGGGCAGCAGAAGCACCTGCTGTTTGAAGTGCAGCCAGGATCTGATGCCTCTGCTCTGTGGAAGGTGGCTGTCAGGATCGTCTGCACCAAGGTGAGAACACAGAAGCTGCTGCCGGTGCCAAACCGAGCAGCTGCTCAAGTTTGACTTCATATGAAAAGTTGGAACTTCACTGGAATATTCTGCTATCTTATTTCACATTAAATCAGGAACAGTCTTGCCGTATCGTGAATTTCTCCCCACATTGGAGGTAGTTTTAGATTATAAGAAATACTTCAGACGAGGACATTTGCAGGTAGTTGTTGGGTCTTGTTGTTCCTCATTAAAAAAAGCACATTTCAAGAAAAATGTGTTTTACATGAAGCAAGAAGCCACGGTCTGAATCTGTCTACAGATAAAGTTATTCTCTAAGGCGGGGTTTCCAACTCTGCTCTGCAGGAGCTACTGTCCAAACAGTTTTCCAGCTAGACCTGATGCAGTCACTGCTGATTAGCTGGACCTAATGAGTTCAGTTTCTGAGTGACTGGACATACCGGATTCAGCTAATTACCAGCTGGTTGGACTTGGTTGTTTGGAAAACAAGCAGGGCGGTAGACCTGAAGGACCAGCGTTGGAGACCGCAGCATGTGGTGGGGGTGTTCATCTGCTCTCATCATCTCTTGTATCATAATTTTGCCACTTGAAGCTACAGTGCTGTGCATTGGTCCCTTGTTCATCTTTCATGATCTCGCTATTTTACATCTTTTTGGTATAATTTTTGAAAATTGAAATGAAAATTTATTTTTACAGCACACTGTGTTCTGCGTCCTGATTGGATGTTGACATTATCAATCTCCTCTTTGCTGTGTGTTCAGTTTGTCAAATTTACATGAATCTTTATTATTTCTCTATGAAGGTTTGAACTTTGACCGTTTTTAAGAAGAGCGAAATGTGTAAATTGTTCATGTGTGTCTGAGAAATGTGTATAAAGCGTGTAGTGAGGATTTGTACAGCCTTAAAACATCTAGGAAAATTTAAAGGACAAAGTTTGCAGATTTCACATATTGCGGGTTAGTTTTACAACGTAATGAGGAAACCTTGTCAAAATCATTCTGGTCTTAAAACAGTGTATAGTGTTGGTGCTTAATGTTGTTTTATCATTTATAACTGCACGTTGCTCAGCCCTTAGTAACTCGGCATAAAAACAAATTCAGCGTATAAGCCAAAGCTTGAACGTTTAGTACTGAGCTGCCAAACTCAAATCTCACTGCTGTTTTACTTGTTTTCCAGCTACCCTTGCTATACCTGCTCCTGATTACCTGAATCAGGTGGGCAGGGGTGTTTGGAAAAGAACATTAAATTCTCCTCCCCCTTGGTGTTCCAGACAGGAAGTACCTGCTGGCTCCACCTCTTCTTCCTCTTCTTCTTCTTCTTCTTCTTCTTCTTTTCCTTTGGGCTTTTCCCTTCAGGGGTCGCCACAGCGAATCAGTTTCCTCCATCTAAGCCTGTCTTCAGCATCCTCCACTCTAACACCAGCCACCTTCATGTCTTCATTCACTGCATCCATAAACCTCCTCTTTGGTCTTCCTCTAGACCTCTTTCCTGGCAGCTCTAGACTCAGCATCCTTCTACCAATATATTCACTGTCTCTCCTCTGAACATGTCCAAACCATCTCAGTCTGGCCTCTCTGACTTTATCTCCAAAACCTCTAACATGTGCTGTCCCTCTGATGTATTCATTCCTGATCCTATCCATCCTGGTCACTCCCAAAGAGAACCTCAGCATCTTCATCTCTGCTACCTCCAGCTCTGCTTCCTGTCTTTTCTTCAGTCCCACTGTTTCTAGTCCAAACAACATGGCTGGTCTCACCACAGTCTTGTACACCTTTCCTTTCATTTGTGCTGAAACTCTTCTGTCACACATCACACCTGACACTTTTCTCCACCCATTCCAACCTGCTTGCACTCTCCTCTTCACTTCTTTTCCACACTCTCCATTACTCTGTACTGTTGACCCTAAATACTTAAACTCCTCCACCTTCTTTATCTCTTCTCCCTGTAACCTCACTCTTCCACTCTGGTTCCTCTCATTCACACACATGTACTCTGTCTTACTGCGGCTAACCTTCATTCCTCTCCTTTCCAGGGCAAACCTCCACCTCTCTAACTCCACCTCCACCTGTTCCCTGCTCTCACTACAAATCACAATATCATCTGCAAACATCATAGTCCATGGTGATTCCTGTCTAACCTCATCCGTCAGTCTGTCCATCACCATTGCAAACAGGAAGGGGCTCAGAGCTGATCCCTGATGTAATCCCACCTCCACCTTGAACTCCTCTGTCACCCCTACAGCACACCTCACCACTGTCTTACAGCCCTCATACATGTCCTGCACTGCTCGGACATACTTCTCTGTCACTCCAGACTTCCTCATACAATACCATAGTTCCTCTCTGGGCACTCTGTCATAAGCTTTCTCCAGATCTACAAAGACACAGTGGAGCTCTCTCTGACCTTCTCTGTACTTCTCTATCAACATCCTCAAAGCAAATGTTGCATCTGTAGTGCTCTTTCTTGGCATGAAACCATACTGCTGCTCACAAATGTTCACTTCTGCTCTTAGTCTGGCTTCCACTACTCTTTCCCACACCTTCATTGTATGGCTCATCAGCTTTATTCCTCTGTAGTTACCACAACTCTGCACATCTCCCTTATTCTTAAAAATGGGCACCATCACACTTCTCCTCCATTCCTCAGGCATCTTCTCACCACCTAAGATCCTGTTGAACAACCCGGTCAAAAACTCCACTGCCATCTCTCCTAGACACTTCCATACCTCCACAGGTATATCATCAGGACCAAGAGCCTTTCCACTCTTCATCCTCTTCAAAGCCCCTCTCACTTCACCTTTACTAATCTTTCTTACTTCCTGCTCCACAACCGTCACCTCTTCTACTCTTTGTTCTCTCTCATTCTCTTCATTCATCAACTCTTCAAAGTATTCTTTCCATCTTTCCATTACACCACTGACACCTGTCACCACATTACCATTCCTATCCTTGATCACCCTAACCTGCTGCATGTCCTTCCCATCTCGATCTCTCTGCCTTGCTAGTCTGTACAGGTCAGTCTCTCCCTCCTTACTACCCAACCTAGCGTACAAGTCATCATAAGCTCTTTGTTTGGCCTTTGACACCTCTACTTTCACCTTACGCTGCATCTCCCTGTACTCCTGTCTACTCTCCTCAGTCCTCTCAGTGTCCCACTTCTTCTTAGCTAGTCTCTTACTCCGTATACACTCCTGCACCTCCTCATTCCACCACCAAGTCTCCTTATCAACTCTCTTTCCTGATGACACACCAAGTACACTCCTACCTGTCTCCCTGATCACATTAGCTGTAGTTATCCAGTCATCTGGGAGTACCTCCTGACCACCCAGAGCCTGTTTCAACTGTTTCTTAAAAGTCATGCAACAATCTTCTTTTTTCAGCTTCCACCAGTTTGTCCTCTTCTCTGCCTTTGCCCTCTCTTTCTTCATTTTCTTCACCACCAGAGTCATCCTACACACCACCATCCTGTGCTGTCTGGAAACACTCTCACCAACCACTACTTTACAGTCACTGATCTCCTTCAGATTACACCGTCTACACAAGATGTAGTCTATCTGTGTGCTTCTACCTCCACTCTTATAGGTCACTCTATGTTCCTGTCTCTTCTCAAAGAATGTATTCACTATCGCCATTTCCATCTTTTTTGCAAAATCAACCACCATCTGTCCTTCTACATTCCTCTCCTGGATACCAAACCTGCCCATCACCTCCTCATCACCTCGGTTTCCTGCACCAACATGACCATTGAAATCTGCACCAATGACAACTCTCTCATTTCCAGGGATGCTCATCATCACTTCATCAAGATCCAACCAGAACTTCTCCTTCTCTTCCAGCTCACATCCTACCTGTGGGGCATACCCACTAACAACATTGAACATCACACCCTCCATTTCTATCTTCAGACTCATCACTCTATCTGACACTCTTTTTACCTCCACAACACTCCTAACAAACTCCTCCTTTAGGATAACTCCTACTCCATTTCTCTTCCCATCTCCACCATGATAGAACAACTTGAACCCTGCTCCTAAACTTCTAGCCTTGCTACCTTTCCACCTGGTCTCCTGGACACACAGTATGTCTACCTTTCTCCTCTGCATCATGTCCACTAACTCTCTACCCTTTCCTGTCATAGTTCCAACATTCAAAGTCCCAACTCTCAGTCCAACACTAGTGACTTTCCTCTTCTCTCTCTCCCTACGAACCCGCCTTCCTCCTCTCCTTCTTCCACCAACAGTAGTCCAATTTCCACCGGCACCCTGTCGGTGAACAGCACCGATGGCGGTCGTTGTTAACCCGGGCCTCGACCGATCCGGTATGGATTTCGTAGGTCTGATTCGCATATTTGATTTGACAAGATTTTACGTCGGATGCCCTTCCTGACACAACTCTCTGTATTTATCCGGGCTTGGGACCGGCACAATGAGACCTTGGCTTGGGCCCCCTCGTGGCTCCAAGAAGCCAAAATTCCCTAGACTTCTATAGACCAGGTTCCTGCAGGGTCCAAAAAGTCTTAGAAGCATTGAATTTACTAATTAGGAGTAATACTTTAAAAAAACCTAAAAAAAAATGTCTTGAATTTTGAGATCCGAGCCTTAAAAATTGTGCTGTGTAAAACTTTTCCATTTCTTGTCGCTTAAGCATCATGGCACAGACCTCAAAACAAGATACTAAACTACAGTTTTAATCCTAAAATGGGAATAAAGGAATAAAATGGGAACTAGGCTGATAAATTGCTCTTAATTTTTGAGGTGCGTGGCGTTAAAAATGTCTTTAAAGTCTGAAATTTAATTTCTAGAAGTTTGTAGCAACCCTGTATAGAGAAAGAACAGCTGTGGCATTCTATTGGTCAGAATAACCATCCTTAATCTGATATCATCTTAACATCTTCTCAACAATTCTCTGTTTTTATATTTTTGGTAGTTGAAGTTATAAATGGACCAATCAGATGCTTCAATAATAGCATGCGGTTCCGTGTTGAACATTCAAAGTGTTTGACGTTTGTGTATATCCTTCCAACAAGCTCACTCCTGATTGGTTAGAGTGGTTGTCATAGAAACTAGGGCTGAGAATCACTGGGTACCTCAAAATATTGATATTGCAATAGTGTGATAATTGGTAAAAAATTGTTTCTAATAACTCATATTATACAGAAGGAGACATATTTTAGGAAAATATATCCCCATTTATTTTTTAGCTTAAACACAATCATAATAAACAACTTGTGTCTTATTTTATACAATAAATAATAGACACTTGTGCAAATCAGTAATACTTTGTCTTTGACAAGCATTGACACCAATTGAATTTGAATTATCTGTAATATTCAGTGTTAACAATAATAAACATGAACAGCAGTGACACTACTTAGCAAAAATGAAATAACTTAAGTAGCTGCCAGATACATTAGTGCTCACAACACAGTCTCCCAACGTGCGCCCCCTATCTACCTCCAAAGGAACTTCTCACCAAAGGATGATGAATATAACCTTTTACAGTCTCTTCAAATGACAGTAAAAGATCGATTCTTAAGAATCAGTCACAAGACTGAATGTCGTGATATATCACAGTATGGATATTTTGTCCCATCTCTAATAGAGACGTTGACTCAGGGCCGACTTGGACCAATCACTGCTTCTGATGTCGTCTGGTTCCAACATGACGACGTCCGGGTTGTAAAAAAATGGCGACCGAGTTGACTTCATTTCATTGAATCTAGGTGTAAACTATTTTCTATTTTTAAATTCACTCAGTCCAGTTCTCATGTACAGTCAATGTCTAAACAAACACACCAGTAGGCACCCTGATTGACTTACCTTTACCTTAAGTGCAAACAAATCTAAATACCTAAACAGAGAGACAGAAGCGTCCCTTCCCCTTCATAAACATGTATAACTGAGCTGAAGCATTGACCTGTACTTGTCTGGTGTTGGTCTTCTCCTCCCTCCAGATCAACAAGGACGACGGTGTGGTAGAGGCCTCTCGTATCATGAATCTGTACCAGTTCCTCCAGCTGTACCGTGACATCACCAGCCAGGCCGCCGAGGTGTTCTCTGCAGAAGGAGCCACATCCGCCCAGCTGCCCTCCACAGACTCCTGCCAGGCCAGCATGTGGATGGGGAGGTCAGTGCACACACACACACTCGTCCTGGATTTGCTTTGAATCATTTTACATCCATTTTGCATTTCCATACATATTTATGACAGTGAGGGATTACTTCCCAGGCAAATCCTCCAAGTGCAAGCTATCAGCACTGATTCAACATAAATCCTCTTATTCTAAGAGGGGTAATCCATGGTTTGGAAAAGTGATGGCTTCCTCTATAGAAAATAATTAGAAGTTGAACCCTTTTCTGTGTGCGTCTGCATGCAGAGTGAAGGAGCTGACAGACCAGGAGGAGTGCTGCATCTGCATGGATGGCAAAGCCGACCTCATCCTGCCCTGTGCTCACAGCTTCTGTCAGAAATGCATCGACAAATGGTAAGCTGCGTTTCTCCTGAAACCCTTGGAAAGTTTTCACAATCCAGCATGCTCCTTTGATTCTGCAGGAGTGGGCGGAGCCAAAACTGCCCAATATGCCGTCTGCAAGTGACCGCTGCCAACGACTCGTGGGTGATGTCGGATTTCCCCACGGAGCAGGACGTGGCCCGATACATCCTCAACCTGGCTGACGAGGCAGGTCACCCTCACAGGCCTTAACGCAGTCACAACCTGTGTGGCGTTCTTATGGGAAAGCGGCCCAACGAGCACACCTCACACGCTGAAACACAGAGAGTCACTTTCACTGTGAGAACACGGTTCCTGGTGAGAAACACCAGGAGACAGCTGCAGGTTTTCATGCTCTATTCTCACACTAACTGTACCCAGACGTACAAACTCCCAGAATGCTTTGTGTGATCCAAATATTGGTGATGCTGTGTTTGCTTTTGAGTGTCTGACTCATTTTTTTATCTGTAAAGATATAGTTTCATGGATGACAAATATTTATATATAGATACAGAAATTGAATAGCTTTTCTTTCACATAAAACTAAAAGAATATTTCCTTCAGTACTGTGACATTTATGGGGAAAAAATTCCATGTTTGGAGGTTTTTTTGTTTGTTTTTAGCACTTCAAGGAAGTAATCTTTGTTTAAATGCATGTTGCCTTTTATTAATGTGAACGGGAAAAAGCAGAAGGTCAGTATTTTCTATTCAGAGATTTCCTCACTAAGACTCGTATTCTAAAATTTAATAGAGTAGGTTGACATTTTGAAAATAAGCCTATTAATATTTTAGCCTTTCCACACACACAACTGAACACATCCTGGCTATTTGTTAAATCTGAATCAAGGTTCTGTGCAGTTCTGTGTGGCCATTTTTAATTTAAAAAATCTCCTTTTAGTTCCTGTTCTTGTTGATTTTGATCTATGGCCTTCTTAATCCCAGAGCATCATTGGGAAGCTACTCGGGGAAAATGTTTGAAATAGAAGTTGTAAATCAACTTTTTTTGACTGTTTTTCTCTATAAATGGGGCTTTAAAAGTGCTGTCTGTTGGTCGTTGCCAAATTTTGCCAAATTAAAATAAACTTATTTAATTCCTGAAAATATAGTCAAAACTGTCCCCTACAGGTTGAATCAAGGAATGAATTGAAATTGACAGTTGAATTTTGTGATTGGTCAGCTAGTCTAAGTCCCGCATCATCTCAGAATTTTGACGTCATCATGCTCTGCGGCTCCAGTATAAAAGCCCCGCCCATCTATGATTCTGTAACGGTGGTTTGTTGTCATGTTAGCTTTAGCATTTCTGTAAGGTGTATCGTCATTATATCCACAAAACTCTGCCCTGGTGATGGATTTGATGAACATTTCACTCTGGATTGTTCGTTTGATACGTTAGCCTTTATTAGCTATGATGCTAGCAGCATTTTATCACTCTCAGACTTCGGTCTCCTTTGAACCTGCAAACCCTCAGTTGCCCCGCTGTCAGGCGTTGTAAAAGAAGCATCTTGAGCCAGCGGCTGGAATCAATGAGGTTCTGGACCATGAGAACCGGCCTCAAGGGAAGGAAGAGGAGAAAATTCCTCAACCTTCTCAGAAAGTTCTGTGGAGAAGCTTGCATCACTCTGCCCGGTACCACTCTCCATATTGAAGCGTACGCTACATAAAGCTAACCTAGCTGTCTATCATAGATCCAAGCCACACCTCTGCCGCTGAATCTGCCTCCTCTAGCCCCGCCCCCTTTTTTGGCATTTTTCAAATATGGGCCATGAATGGAGTCACCCTCCAACTGCCCTGTTTGGTTTCCCTTTGACAGCGTTAGCATGGAAAGTTCACTGTTGCTCACACGGTGTTTACGGTAATGTGAACATAAAACACATGAATCCCTGGCTCAGGCTGAACGACACAATATGACACGATATCAACGTATTATGAATGTGGTCGCAGCTAACAAAAAAAAAAACCTCTGTTGCCAAGGAAGTTCAAAAGTTGACCTTTGCCAATCCTTCTAAAAATGACATCGACCTGTTCATCACCCCCAGACCATCAAAAGCCAAAACGGTTGCTATGGAGATGCAACAGAAAGACCGACGTTTTGAAAAAGTTTCTGAAATAACTGTATCATGTGAAGCTCTGAACAGAGTGGGAGAGAGAGGGGTGTGTGAGGGCGGGCAGAAAGAGCTCATGGGGGTGCTGGCGCCTGAGGGCCCCACAATGCGGTGCATGGCAGAAAGCAAACCAAACCAGATCTCCAAAGTGTTGTGCTCATTCAAGACTCCATGTTTATTCCTACTTTCATCCCCAACCTCCAGATAAGCTATAGACGAGTTTATTTGCTGCTCGGGAGTTTGGTTAACGTCTATGACAGCCTTGGTAAGTGTGTGGGGTTTTATGAGCAGGGTGTTGTGAGTCGTTTGCTGTTTTAAGTCTCAGTAATCAGTTTAATTTGCAGTCCAATTGCTGTAAAAAGAACTATAGTTTGCACTTCTAAAGAGTAATATTTTTATTGTGCCTCTGTCTGAGATTAGCTAGTTTAATGGTAGCGTTTCACCCACACATGTACTGATTTAAGGAATCTAATTGAACTAAAATGCTTAGTGTTTTGCTGAAGAGTTTATCCAAGTTTTGTGGTTTAAAATTTGATTTCTGACATGTTTATTTTTATCTTGATTGACATTTTGTTCAGTTTATCTTTGTATTTCTTTCTTGAATAGATTCAGCAGCTGCTGCGTAGATGTATGTAATGACTTTTGTATAAAAATAATGGAGTAACCTTTATGTTCTTTTGACAAAGAACCACTAATGCATTTATAATATGTTCAAAGTCTAGAGAAAATGCATTCTGTCAAAAATTATTTAATTATCACAGCAGATAAATTAAAATAACAAAAATGCTATTTGATTTTTAATTTTAAAATGTATCCTTCTTGTGAATTTGCGATGAGCAACACTCCTAAGAGAGAAGTAACTTTGTTTAGCTTTTAAAACTATCATTCATTTAAAGTGTTTCAATTTCAAGCAGAAATTCCCAAAAATGTGATCTAACACTGAATGAAATGCAATGTGATGCTGCAGCCACAAGGTGGCAGCATCACCATTTAATTCTTCCTCACTGCTTTTAGAATTTCCTTTAATGCTGGAAACAATAAACTGTAATGAACTCAAAGTTGAATTTTCTTTACAGTTCTCTCTTTTTGCACTTTATTATTTTTTTTAGGGTTTGATGATGTGAAAGTTTAGAAAACTCTGCTTCCTTACTTTGCATTATCAGAGTTTTTTGTCCTGTTTCTGTGATGCACCACATTCAGGCTGGTGTCAGTCCAGTGTCATCAGGAAATCTTATGCAATAAAACAAAATAACCCGGATGTGTTTGTGATTTTTCTCCTATTTTTTCTTTTTTTGGATCATAAGAACTGCAGCTGCATTTTGATGCTCATTTTTACAGGGAAATATCAACAACATAAATAAAAAATCTTGACTGAGGAAAGGTCATACTGTTGAACGTTAAACTACTGGACTTGTTGTAACATGAGAATGCAGTGAAGACTTTCCTCTCAGTGGAATGCGGGCAGTGTTTCCACCCATCTGGTTCCTGCTATTCTATGTTGTAATATCACCAAAAAAAAAAAACTCAGACAGGGATGTGTGTGTGTGTGCTCAGATTCCTGAAAACACTTTCAAAATCCAAATTTGTTTCTTCGGATTTTGAAGATTTATGGGATTTTTGTAAGAAGTGAAGTGAAAGATCTGGATATTGCAGCAGTTTCACATGAACTTTTCTGACAGAACGGTTTGCTCACTGGATGGAGAGAGACGAGTGCTGTCATGTGATTCATTTTTCAGAGAAATGAATTATTACCTATTATTAATTCATCTAAATTATTTTTAACTAACCTTGTAAATGTTGTGAAAAGTCTCATTTTTATGCATTTTTATTGACATTGTGGCACAGTATAAGTTTAAAACACAACAAAAATAGTGGCTTTGTGAGGTTTCCTTAATATAGGACTTTTGACCTAAAAGTTTACACAACCAAGAGCAGTTATTTTCATCCTTGAACAAATCCAAAATCAGTTTTTGGAGCTTTTCCTCACTATAAACAACCTCAAAGCGGTGCTTTGATCTGTTCACACATTTTTGAGTGATCATCTAAAAGCCTGTTCTCTGAGCACCAGCCCCTTCCAACTAGGGCTGAGATAATAAAATCGAAGAATCAATTTGAATTGATTTAAGTTTAACAGATCAATAATCGATTCATAAAAATATAGATTGATTTAGCACATAAAGCTAGCTTGATGCTGACGTTTAATGGAATTTCCCATAGGACAGCTAATGCTAACACTCGGTCAACCTCAACATGCATTGTTGAATAACTGAGCATCTTTATAAACTCACAGAAATGAATTTTCCAAACTCTTTTAAGGGAATATTTTTTAAAGTAACCGATTATGGTTTAAAATGCATTTTTTCGCTCATAATTTCTTATTCTGGAATAAGGTGTAATGCGATAGCGTGATCCCCATCTAGTGGCCAAACTGAAACGCCCTCCAGGAGAAGGAGAACAATGTTTAAAATGGTACTGATCTGAACTGTGTAAACTCAAAATTGAATTGAATTTAGAGGATCCAAAGAATAGAAAACTATATTAATTGAATTGTGCCAGGCTCTGGTGAATCAAATCAAATAATTTCTGGAATCATTACCGATACCCAGCACTACTCCCAACCCTCGAAAAAAAGAGGGTCCTCATGTGCTGATGTCACAGAGTGAGACAACCCCTCCTAGGAAGAGTTAGCTCCGCCCCCAGGCTAACACAGATGCACACACATTCTCTGCAGAGCTGATCAGCAGAATGCACGATATGCACGTCCACTAGGAGCAAAAGGCGGAGCCTCTGAGATAGAGTCGTCTTAGGAAAAAAACTGACAAATATAACTCATATTTCATAAATAAATAGTTTTTTAGTGTTTCAAATGTAATATATGGTCATATATTTGGATATGGTTCACTCTTAAAGGCTTAAGAAAAGCATAGTATGGCACCTATAAAAAGTAAAACATCAGATCCAGATTCTCTAATTTACCACATCAAAACCAGGAAGAGCACTTTTCTGAGCAATCCAACATTCTCAAACACAGACCTTCTATTAATACCATAATACATGTTGACAAACGTTATTCCTCTGTTTTTCATAACAGCTAGACACTAGAAAAGACGAGCGATTTTAAGACTTGCGGAGTGAACTATTTCCATATATATGATAATTACCTTAGAACACTAAAGAACACATTTTTTAAATGAAATATGAGTTATTTTTGTGAGTTTTCTTCCTACCCAGCAGTAAGACGCCACGATCTCTGAGGCTCCGCCTTTCGCTCCTTGTGGGTGCCGCCCATTTTACCCTCTGAGCTAGAGGCAGCATGGAGAGTATGCTAACCTGCAGCATCTCTCTGTGGCTACAGAAAGCCATTGGAGAGAACGTGCTGAGGTCAGCAGAATAGCTTATTGGGGTCACACTGCCAACCAGCTGGACAGGTGCACAGGAAACTAGAGTTCAGCTTCATCCAGAGTGGGCGTTTAGACAAGACCCCTCTACCAACTGTGTAGCCACAAAGGGGACCAGGTCTGGGTCCCCAGCTCAGATAAAATACACAGTTCTGTCAGGAAGGGCATCTGGCATAAAACTCTGCCGAACCAAATGTGTGGATCGGTGAAAGCTGATTTGCTGTGGCAACACCTGATGGGAAATGCTGAAAGGTGAAGAGGCAGGAGATATTCTAGGGGTGTCAAACTCAAAGGCTCAGGGGGCCAAAATCCAAAACACGCTGCAGGTCGCCGGCAAAACAGGATAAACATTTATTGAACACTCTAAAACTACATTTTTAAAATGTTAAAAAATAACTTTTTAACATCATTATGAACTAGCAAGAATACGCCTAAAAAACAAACAAAAAAAAAGAATGAAGGTTTGCCAAAACAACTAGCATGTGGCTAAAATATTAGCTCAACTAAAAAACAGCCTAAAAAAATAAATGATAAAAAATTAAAGGCTAAATTAGCCAAAACAGCTAGACATAGCTGAAATATTACCTAAACTCTGAAATAGCCGAACAAATAGGTAAATGCCGAAATAGTTCAAAAAGCTAGCAGAATACCAATGTGTAAAATAAAAAAATCAACTTTTGAACATAATTAGGAATAATAAAAAGGGAGGATTATTATTTCAGAATAAATAAACTTGAACCTCAAATAACTTTCAATATTTTACTCTCCATAAAAATATATTTTGTCAAAATTATAAAAGTTAGAAATGAGCGCAAGATAACATCAAAATTGATCTTTAGGGCCGGATCCGGCCCCCGGGCCTTGACTTTACTACATGTTCTAGCCCATTGCCATTAGACTCCTAAACACCTTCAAGCAGGTTCTGAAATGACCTATTCACAACGTCTACCTCGGTTTTTATTTATTTTTTACCTTGCAGGTGTCATTTAGCACCAAATCTCCTTGCACAGCTGCACTCTTCATTTATCGACCAGTCTATGACCTGTCTATTCCTTCTGTTACTGTGATGTCCAGACGCTGTTTCGTTGTAATGTTCAGTATAGCGTTGCATCCCTGATGCTGTGCACAGATGACAAAGAATCTGATCCATTGTCTGCAGAAAAGTTCCTTCCATTTCCAGAACAAACAAAACACATTTAACAGACACAACTTTCAACATTTGATGTTTCCAACTGTTGTGTGGCCTTTATTGCAAGTACAGTATGAAAAACTTAAAAGTTACAAACATCTAAAAAATATATATTAGCAACAGTTTCATAGCACTTTAGGAGAATAAGTTGAAGCCTAAAACACAGAAATGGTCTCTAAAAATGCACTTTTTGATCTGTAACACCTCACTAGTCTGCAGTTCTCTGGCTGACCCCCCATAAACTTCAGCTGAAATCATGTAAACCAATGTGAGCACAATAGGACTTCATATGTTGGCCTTCAGTTTATAACTGTCTGTTAGATCAGATAAAGTCCTTGTTCTTTACAAAAGAGGCAGAAAAAAAGAACCCTGCACCTTAGATACTGTCTGATATCCTCAAGTCCTCATGTGCATTTAGCAGTAGGTAAACCTCTACTGACTAGTCCACACAAAACACAAGTATGTTAATCACTAAACTGATCCAAATTTAATGCAAAAATACTCTATCAATCCCAGCAGGGGAATTCAAATGTTGCGATGTAAAAGCTACTGGAGCTGAGTGGCACCATCGAGAACATGAAAAACATGGAAGGAAAAAAGAGACACAACTGCCTGGACCACCAGTACTAAACCAGAACATTCAGAGGAATACGCTGAAAAATAAAAAGTGAAAGTGCTGCCCAGCCTGTGCCGTTATCCCTGTTTGTTTAGTGCTGTCTTCACTTTCAGGCCTGCTGAGCTTCCTCCGTCTTCACAGCGTCCACCAGAAAGCTGAGTTCGTTCCTCAGAGTCTCGTAGCGGTACGTCATTCGGATCTGAGCCACATTGGTGCGCCGGATGTCGTTGCCCTCCGGTCCGTCTTGGAGGTAGTTTGAGCCGAGGAAGTGCTTCTTCTCCTGGGAAAAGAAAAGGAGAAAATTTGTACTGAATATTGAATTGAGAGGTGTTTACAACAGTTGTTTAAACACATTTGGACAAGTAAATGGTCATAATTTTTAAAGAAAAAACAAAAGTTTTGACTTAAAAACTTTTTTAGGGAAAAGTTTCAAAATAACAGGGACCTTCAGTGTAGAGAAAAGGGCCTGTCAAGGATTTAGGTAAAAGTGTATTTTCTGTAAATAAGCTTAAATGGTTTTTCATAGATCAACACATTTTTATAAGATATCTCTTGAAGATTTCACCTCAAACACCAGGAGTCAGAAACAGACTCTCACCGAGCTTCTGCAAGAATTTAGCATTTAACTTATATATTCTGTAATGCATTTTCACTTCAGAATAATCTATTGATTTCCAATATAACGGCTTTAGACATGAAAGTCATGTGATGACATGACTCCTCTGTTGGGATTGGAAATGGTTTATTTCAACCAATCAAATCAAAACTAAAACTAAAAGAAACAAACAAGAGGAATATATAATGCAGATAAATCAAAGAATAATTAGTCATGATGTTGATTGGAAATTCCATATATATATATATATACAGTGGTGGACAAAAGTGTTGGTACCCCTCAGTTAAAGAAGGACAAACCCACAATTCTCACTGAAATCACTTGAAACTTACAAAAGTAACAATAAATAAAAATGTATAGAAAATGAAACAATCAAAATCAGCCATCACTTTTGAATTGTTGATTAACATAATTATTTAAAAATGAAACAGGCCAGGACAAAAATGATGGTACCTCAATAAAAGATTGAAAACTATTTGACCAGAGTGACATGATTAACTCAGGTGTGTCCTTTAATTGACATCACAGGTGTTTTATTTATTGTTACTTTTGTAAGTTTTGAGTGATTTCAGTGAGAATTGTGGGTTTGTCCTTCTTTAACTGAGGGGTACCAACAATTTGGTTCACCACTATATATATATATATATATATATATATATATATATATATATATATATATATATATATATATATATATATATATATATATATATACACGTTCGCATACGCTTGTAAATATTTTAATTGTTTCTCTTAATCATAAACAGACATAGTAACTCTTCTGCATACAGAACACGGCACAGGAGAATATTAAATATTACGTCTGTCGAAAGGAGTTGAATTAATTGTTTGAAAGGAAGTGGGAGGAAGTGAATTTATGTAATCCCACCTCTGTTACTTTCCTACTTCTATAACGGTACTAAACTGATACATGAAGCACAGAGCATTTTACATTAACCCTTTAACACTGGAGCTCCACAGTTTACGTTCTTTGGTTTACTGTGATTTTTTAATGTTAACACGATCAACTTAATTCCTTTAATTACATTGATTGTTGAGGGTTGATAAGTTACAGTACATTAAAGATTGTGTGTTAAAGCATCACCAGTATGCCTCGGGTGTTAAAGGGTTAATGCAGTGGGTGTAAAATGGATTTCCAGTGATATGTTTCTTTAAGTTAAAGTGGGGGTCCAGTGATCATGTAACCCTTGTTCTATCCTTGGTATATTGACGGGAGTGGGGTCATCTGGAACTCACAAGGCAGCGTGTTGAACTTCTTTTTTTTTTAATGATTTTTGATTTTCACTGGTGTCCATGGCAGACATGAAATCCTGTCCACCTTTATCCACACTCAATAATAATTAGTTTGCTAGTAGGCTGCTAGAGGTTAGACTCTGGGAAAAGTATGGTGCCCTGGGGTTCTGTTCTCTATTCTCATTTACTTCTCCTCTCCTTTGTTCTTTACTATTTGTTATATTTGGTTCTCTGTGCTTCTGTTTGCTGCAGTGTGATTCATGTGTTGTTTCTCTTCCCCACCCCCCTCCAGGGGAGCGGGAGAGATTTCAGATTCCTGCTGGATCATCTGCTCCTGTTCTTGGCTGTGGACCTCGCCTCTGGCTCGTCTTGGCTGTGGTCCTCAGCCCCACCTGTCCCCCAGTCCTATCTGGATGAACTCTATTCAAATACGTAGTTGTAGAGTTAGATAAGCTAATTCCTCTTTAACAGTCCTGGTAGATCACCTGTCCTTCCTGGAGGAGGATCTCTCCTTCATGTGGACATCCCTGAGGGTTCTTCTTTTCTCCTGAATAAGGTTTTTTAGGAGTTTTCCTCATCGAGAGGGAGGGTCTGAAGCAAAGGTGTCAAACTCTATCATAAAGGGGGCTGAACAGGATAAACATTTATTGAACACTAAAACTAAACTTTTCAAAACTTTAAAACTGTAACTTTTTAACATAATTATGAACCAGATATATATATCATTAGCTGCAATAATGCTACTGTGAATGCTGTAAGCTGAATTTGGCCACTGAAGTTGCTAATGCTGATATCTGAAGATACTGAAAATGCTGAAGTTGATAGCCAGCTATAATATTAGCTAAATGGCAAATTAGCCTAAAAAACAAACAAACAAAAAACTTAGGTTAGCCAAAACAGCCAGCATGTAGCTGAAATATTGGCTAAACTCCAAAATGGACTAAAAAAAATCTTAATAAATGCCAAAATAGTCCAAAATGACCCTCCAGGCCTTGACTTTGACTCATGTAGACAAAGCCCCAATCCGAATTCTCCCCTTCTCCTTTCCCCTTAGCCCTCCCCCTTCGTTTATCCCTCCGTGTTTGCTGCAAACGGACAGTGATGAAAAAATAGTGTCTGATATTTTGGAAGTGACTTTCATTCAATGACGTCATAGCGGACCGGTGATATTACGGATCTTCCAGAGCCTGAATAAACATAACAACAGTGGTTTTTTAACTTTAAAAAGGTTTAAAAATGAAGCCCAATGAGGCCATTGTTTGGTGATACTGGGCTATATAAATACAATTGAATTGAATTTGCCTCGGGATGGATAACATGTCAATGTAAGGCTTGGGTCATCTGGACTCCATACGAGAGCACAAATGAGGAAGTGGTTTCTACCTGATGTGAGAGGCCGCTCTGCAGAACGCTGTTTCTTGCAATCTCACACAGATCACAAGTGCTGAGCTTCCACAGCTGAGCCGCTATGGCATACTCCTCCATCAGGGGCTCCTGGGGGGTTCAAAGGACACGACACTTCTCAGGATCTGCATCACAATCAAAGGGATGCTGGAGCAGCTTTATTACTAACTGCACATCTGTCTGCTGTGTTTCATTGGAGATGAAAGTCGATGAGGCCTGACCTTGGTGTAGTGGAACTGCATGGGGTCGTCCGTGGACAGAGACACACACAGGCCTTTGTGCAGAAACTCGCGTAGCGGGTTCTTTGAGTACTGCAGGAACAGGCTGTTGTTGCTCAGTGGGGACATGGCGATCGGGACCTGGGCCAGGTAGTACAGGTACTGCAGCACCGGACTCTGCAGAGACACCACAGTCATGTGAAGCAGAGGAAAACAGCAGTGTCTCAGTTGGTGAGTGATTGCTGTGGTACGGCTCTCTGAAAACGGGAGATACTCTGAAGTGTTAAGGAGGTGTTCAGTGTTGGACTGAGGGTGGGTTCAGGGGGGCACCTTCTTGAGGTTGAGTCCGTGGGAGATGTTGTCGGCTGTCAGGAAGGCAGAGACCAGATGGGTGATGGAGCCGGCCTCCCCGCAGTGGGGTCGGAACATGAACGTGTTCATTTCTCTCTCCCTGCAGAAAAACACAAAGATTAGCTGAAAAACTGTACATTTGGAACTGACAAAATGGACGACCCTGTCCTGACAAAGGTCGTGACCTCTGCTGTTTAACTTGGTTTGGTTCGAGTTCCAGCAGGTTTTGATGGGTAGATGTAGCCCAGAGATCAGAGAAATGACAGATTTAATCTTCTCAGATGGATGTCAGACATATGTGTGGCCATTTTCACTCAGATGAAACCAAAACTCTAGGTTTGGTTCATGGTTTTACCAAAGACTTGTCATCAGCTGAAGATTTTCAAGTTTTCAAAACCATATAAAGAGTCCACTGCACATGTGCAGACAAGCCTTTCTTAATTACTTCATAAATTCATAGCTGAGGCTTTTTGTTAGAGTGCCAATTTGTAAATGTAATAAATCATGGCTCCTGTTTCACCCTGAGCCCAGGTTCAGAGCATTTCTACTCCATGACCTTCAGTGTCAGCTGCAGAGTCATCCTTCCTATTTGGATGTTACATGTCGTGTCAGAGAGACTTCTCCTTTTTTATAGCTCACCACTCAATCGTCTTATGTGGAAAACCCTACAAATGTAATTATTCAAGACAACAATTAAAAAAAAACTGACAAGAAGAAGTTCTTTATTCCAAAATAGCCATCCATCCGTCCATCTAGAGCAAGTTGAATCCTTTTCTGGGGTTGCTGGAGCCTATCCAAGCTACAGCAGGGAACATCCTGAACATGTTCCAGTCTGTTGCAGGGCCACAGACTCTCACACAGCTAAATTTAGCTTCACCAGATAACAGATGAAGCATGTTTTTAGGCTGTGGGAGGAAACTGGAGGCTGGATTTGAACCGGCCTTCTCGCTGTGAGACAAGAGCGTTGACCACTACACCACCGTGGAGCTCTATCCCAAAGCATTTTTAAATTAAAAAGTAAGCATACATTTATGGAGCTAAATTGGGGCCAACATTATAAAAAAAAAAAAAAAAAACATTCTAAATAAAATGTTGGTGTTTCATGACTCAAAATTTCAATTTCAAAACTTCTTTTCATTTTCAAATCTTTCTTTCACTCAATTCTTTTTTTGTTTATTTATTTTCAAATCTGAAAACTTCAGTTTCAAAACCTTTAGCACCATTGTGGCACTTTGGGGTGGGGCTAACATGGAGGACCAATCAAAATTGATGAGGGTGGTAACTTCAGTCCCGGTGCGTTCACTGACTCTGAGAACTGTGATGAATACGGTCAGAAAATGTCTGTATTGTCTGTACTAACATAGTCTGAAGTTGTCCTTAGATGGTGTAAAGTTTTACCGCATACAAACCTTGCGTCCAAAACCCTGTTCTAGCCCCTTCAAAGAGCCATCTTATTGAGTGACATAAGGCATCGAAACGTCCTCATGCTTGAATAAAATGGCTAAAACACTGCTGAAGCATTAGTTTGAAAACAAAAAAAATATTTGAGACTGAAAAAAAGTTTTGAAATTGAAATTTAGAGCTTTAAAACATAAAAAAATGGAACAATTGAAGCTGAAAATAAATGGGTTTATGTTAGAATAGCAAAATGTTTTGGATATTTAAATTTTTTTGGCCAAGCATCACCATTCTTTTTAATTTGTATTATTTGGGTTTCATATAATTTTGACCCCGTTTTAGCTCCATATACATTGGCTTTATACTTCACTTTAATTTTTTCCAACACTCTGCTTCAATTTTTGCTGATTCTGTTACAAACAATCCAATGAAAATGATGTTTTAGGAGTTTTTAACATTTGCCTGCAGCATTTTTCTGATAATGGAGGACAAATATAAAGAAATTTAGGCACAAAATTGCATTTCTGACTATTTATTTAAAAACAAAAAATGCCACTTGAAAAAAATATGAAGGAAATATGCAGACAGGGCTACAAGCTCCCTGCTCTGCTATATTCTGCTGTATCCACTTGCAGAAAAATAGATCCATGAACGTCTTTGTTTTGTCTTTGGATCACAACTGTTCAGCTGGATAGAAATGATATTGCTCACATTTTTGTTACAGTGGCAATGTTAGGTTGGGGGTTTGAGGGGCTGTAAGCTAGAAAGAGATAGTGTGTAAATAGATGGACCCAACAGTCCCACCCACATGTCAGAGGTGAATTTCTAATGACCCCCTGCCGCTCTGCAGAAACTATGTCCCAGAAAATTACTGTTTTTTTTATTTTAGCTAAAAACAGCACCATTGTGATTAAAAGACCACTGGGAACAATTTTAAAATAGATCAAAAGATGACTGGGTTGGACTTGAATGTCCTACTCCAGCTATAGGTTTTTCTATTGTAAAATTCCAGTGAAATTTTAATTATGATTATGGAGTTTTTAGCCAAAATCCATAACTTATTTTTTTTAAAGATATATTTGATTAGAAATACGATTCTGAGTTGTAGGCAGGACTAATAGCTCGGCTCTTATCCCATCAGACCTTTGTTTACACGTTCTAATGCTAGTCTCACAACCCCAAGCTAACGTTAGCTAGAGGTTGTGAGACTAGCATAACAAAGACAACAGTGTGCAATAACACAGCTATCTATCCGTACAGTTTTGATCCAGATACCAGCTCAGGCAAGGAAAATTAAGACCCTATCAGATCTATTTGTCTGCAAGTGGATGCATCAGAACGGAGTGGAAAAGTTAGACTTTGGCTCCGCCCATTTCAGTAGCTGCTAGTCTGAGCATTTTCAAGCATCCGGTTTTCATCTGCTCCTGACTGGAATGAAGACATACTCAGACATGCAAATAAAAACATAAATTATTTTCTACAGGTCCACTGCTATGCACTTTAAGTGCTACAAAAACATGTAAAAACACAAAGAAGAGGATTTTCATTGGAGTGGGTCTTTGATGACTGTTTGAAGGGTCCTGGTATACAAGAGAAAATAAAGTGGGTTTTTCCTTGTAACCCAGTGTCCTTCCACATGTATTGATCAGGGGTGACGGCTGAAAACCAAACAAGCTCGTCTTACCTTCTCAGGTTGTTGAGCACCATGATGTTTGCATACATGTAGAAGAGGTAATAGGTGTAGGGGGGGTTGTCATCTTGGGTCCAGTCCTCAGGCGTGGGACTTTTGTAGGAGAACAGGTGGTCGCTGTGTTTGGATTCATCATCCACGCTGTCAAACCCTGTGACCTGCATGAACGCAAACAACACCGACGACGACGTGGTTTTACTCATCTCAACAACGTTCTCAGTCACAGACCGTCACCTGAGACCGAAATGAAGGTGAGCGCATTCACTCACGTATTGTAGGAACACGTGGAGGGTTTTGTGCTTCTGAGGGTTGACAGTAGCTTCAAAAAGAGGGAGGAAAATGTTCTCCAGCATCTTTGCAAAGTTGGGAATCAATTTCTTTGATCTGAAGATGTCACTGAAAAACAATAATAAGGATATTCTTAAGGATGAACTATGAGAGCCTGGGTACTTCAAATGTTTACATGAACTGTGAATTTGGAAATCTAATCACAGATCATCCAATCATATTTTGATCTATTGTAAAAGAGTTCCCAGTTTTCTTTTAATTATGATTATTTAGGCAAGACCAACAAATCTGTGTCATTTTTCTAGGACATAGTTTCTGCAGAGCGGCAGGAGTTCATTAGAAATTCATCTCTAAGTTGAGTGAGGGACCTTTAGTGTGAGCAACCCCGCCCCTCCTTCCCTTTTTGAGGAGCAGGGAGAGCAGGGAGCTAGTGGCTCACCCAGGTTAATTTCTACATCACAAATAAGCTCTTTTTCAAAAGAATTTGAATCAATTAATACTCAGAAAGACAGTTTTGTTCCTAATTTAATTTATATATGTCCTCCATCATCAGAAAAATGTCACAGGAGCATGTTAAAAACACCAAAATGTGTTTTTTTTTAATTGGAGAGGATCTTTAACAATTTTTCAAGTCAAAATTTTAAAACCAAAGTTGTACGTAGTTTTTATTCCTCTTTTTTTTGTTGGTCTGGTCTCATTTTTACCGCACGTTTATTTTCCCGGAGTTTAGAGAGGTTTTAATGAAAGCCCAAATGGCTTTTCATTGGAAGTTGTTTCTTGAATGTGCGTTGTTGAAGGCCGTGTGAACGAAGCTTTAGCACTAAGAGGAGACAATGAAAGCTGTTCGAGGCTTTACATCAGGGGTGTCAAACCCAATCGCACAGGGGGCCAAAATCCAAAACACATCTTAGATAGCCAGCCAAAATATTAGCTAATTGCCAAATTAGACTAAAAAACAAACAAAAAAAGCCTAAATTAGCCAAAACAGCTAGCATGTAGCTGAAATATTAGCTAAACTCCAAAATATCCCAAAAAATATTAGTAAATGCCAAAACAGTACAAAAATGTAGCAGAATGTCAATTTTTAAAACTTTGAAACTGTAAATTTTTAACATAATTATGAATAATAAAAAGGCAGGAATATTATTCCAGAATAAATCAACTTAAACCTTAAATAACTTTCACTATTTTACTCTCCATACAAATCAAAAATTTTACAAGTTAGAAATAAGCTCAAGATAACATCGGGTCATTAATAACAATAAAATAAAATGATCTGGAGGGCCGGATAGAATTACCTGGAGGGCCGGATTCGGCCCCCGGGCCTTGGCTTTGACACGTGCGCTTTACATCATCAATGTAATTTTAGTACACAACAACACACATCTACTCAAACACATATCTACTAAGCCAATCATCCACACAAGCTCGAATAAGCACAGAGATAATCCCCATCTGTACAAACACACACATGTTCATGCAGACCCACACATGCCGCGGCACACATTCTTTTCTTGGTAATACTGCTCACGAGCTATGGTTTCAAACAATGTTTAAACGTTTTTATCAACTAAACTATCATGTTATCATCATGTGTGCTTCACTTGAGTTTCCCTTTGTCAGCAGGCTAATGAGCTGTAAATGAGCTGGAACTGTGGGTGATGGGGTTACTATCACACCCTCACTTCACTGGACACTCACTAGATCCTGGGAACTTGGATCATCCATCTCATGTTCGGTGAGTGGACCTTGTGCTGGATGAACCATGTTGCCAGGCTCTCCCACTCGCTGGGGGATCGTCCGTAGATCGACAGTCTGGGCTCGGCGTGCTGGTACTTGCTCTCCTCCAGGTCTTTAGCAACTTCCTAAAACAGACAACAGAGAGCGGCGTTTACGGAGAAAGTGGAAGTGGCTGCTGCTGACTGACAGACCCCCCACTCTGTCATGTTTTCACTGAAAAAAATAACTAATAAGATTTACTTAAGAAAATCCTCGTAACAATTTGCACTAACAATTCTTGATTAAATTTTACTGCATTTATGAATATAAAAACTACCAACAACAATCTAGTAAAATTTACTTGCGTCCACAAGTAAGGTTATTATCAAATCTTAAGTAAATAGAGCAAACATAAATTTCTCTAATAAAATTTACATAATTTTAATGAATGCTCCAAAAGTGATTACAACAATTTGAAAAGTAGATCTTACTAATAAACAATCTAATGTTTTGATTACTTATAAAACATAAGTAAACTTAACTTTTTTACTAGAAAAATCTATGTATTTGCATAATATTTGAATTATTATGTAAAAATTATGAGGTATAATTAAGTACATATTACTGATGCAAAAATGTTTTTTTTCAGTGTTGGCTTTTTCTTAATATGACAATATTAAATGAACTATAGACTACAAACACACCACGTGAGCTTTTGAAATGTCCAGCCTGTACAAACATGTTGATTAGGTCAGCTTCCTGGGGACTAGACAAAAAGCTCTTTCCACTTGAACTAATTATTGACTGTATATGAGAACTGGACTGAGTGGTGCGACCTCATCCATAGAAAAGGACTTCATTCAAGCTCAAACCAAATGAAATCCATTCCATCACCACCTTTTCACAACTCAGACGCCGCCATGTAGGAACCAGACAACATCGGTAAGCTGGCTGAGTTTGTCTGAGTCGTCGTCTCTATGGCAACCACTCCCACCAATCAGGATTGAGCTTATTGGATGGCCACATCCCTTCTACTTGGAAGCAGGCTACGCAAAATCTGTCAGTTAAAGTCCAACGTGGGGGTCAGCAGGCGCCACATACTTTAATTGAAGCAGCTGATTGGTCAGTTTTTAATTTGAACTACAGATAAAAATATAATGAAATGATTATTAAGAAGATGTTAAAAAAAAGTATGAGAGCAAAAATTGTTATTCTGACCAATAGAATGAGTAAGAACTTTTTATTTCTCTATAGAAGTTTATGGGATTTTGGCTTCTTGGAACCAGCAGGTACTTCCTGTTTGGAACTCCAAAGGGGAAGGGCCACTCTGTCCGGTCTTCATATACAGTCAAAGGGACAGATGTCAACCTCGTCAAGTGCACAGCTCCCTCCCCGCTCGTGTCGTTCATCTGATTCTGAGACGGCAGTTTCATATTTTCAAGCTCTCGCTGATAATCTGTGGTAATTCCCCAAAGAGGAACCAAGGCTGCTGTAACGATGATAAGAAGCGACTGGTTTGAGACAGGCGTGCAGCAGCAGCTGACTGATATCACCAACTACTTTGAAAACCAAAGTCTGATAACATGTATGCTTTGGCTGTTGAATGTTTCTTTTAGGTCCACATTGACCAGCTTAACAGTTCACAGCTCTAAACTTGAACAGCAAGTGACTTTACAGTCCCTCTGCATCTATCTTAGGATCTATCGTACTCAGTGTCTTGAAATTATGATGAACACAACCAACAAAGCTGTTGTTTTTTAATGCAGATCAAGCAGCAGAAACTCTGAGTTTTGGGTGGCATGTTGGCTCAGAAGAAAGCCTCTGCTGATATCCCATGATCCCTTTGTTTACACTCTCTTCTGCTAGCTTACAGACCCTGAAACCCCAAATCTAACAAAGATGTCGAGCAATATTGGAGCTTGGAGATTCCAGCTCAGATGAGGAAAACAAAGACATTTATGAATCTATTTGTCTGTATAAGTGTATCAGAATGGAGCGGAGCAGGGAGCTTGAGGCCTGCTCATCGTCACAAATTTGAGCTTTTTTAAACAGCCTGTTTTTATATGGTTTGAAAAAGGAAATACTGAAAAAAAGGTTCAGCTGATCCGTGTCCTGAACGTCTGCGGTGTCAGAATCATGACCTCTCTCTAAATCGGTTTTCTTTTGCTGAACAAACAATACCTGTCCAGTCTTTGCACATCTTATCCTGAGCAGATCTTAACTGCATGTCTTCATTTCTGCCTTTCTGTAAAACACTTTTTAAGACACTTTTTTAGACACGTTTTTTAATTATTAGATGTCTCGTGTTAATGTTTAAATACTCTTGATGATCCTTGTTGGTTTTTAGGAGTTTTAATGTTTTACTGACTAATTTGTTATGTGCTATGACAATGGCTTATACCTTTTTGAGTGTGATTCCTGTGTGAAGAGTGGAGCAATGGATAGCCATACAATTTCTCTTAAGTATCACATATGTTAAAAACAAAAAATAATACTGTTTGAAAAAGATTATAGTTACATGTTTGATAAAATTAGCAGGCCACAAGCTCCATTCTGACCATCCAGTTGTAGACAAATAGATCCATGGACATCTTTGTTTTCCTGGTCTGAGCTGGAAACTGTACGGCTGGATAGCTCTAATATTGATCGCCCTTTTTGTTGCAATACTAATATTGTGTTAGGGGTCTGAGAGGCTGTAAGCTAGCAGGATAGGGAGCTATTTTGGGGTCATAGTAATTTGAAACCTGAATAAAACATTTTGAAAAAAATATTGGTGTTTGGTAAAAAAAAAAAAATGTCATTGTCAGAAACTTGTTGCCATTTTAAGATAAACGTAATTATTTTCAGCTTCAAATCTTCTGTTTTTCAGGTTTCAAAACTCTAAATTTTAATTTCAAAACTTTTTTTTCAGTTTCAAATGTTTTTTCTCTCCTTTTTTCGTTTTTGTATATGAAAATTTCTGTTTCAAAACTTTTGGCCCTGTTGTGGTGTGTTGGGGCGGGGCTAACACGAAGGACCAATCAAAATCGATGAGGGTGGTAACTTCAGTCCTGTTTTTGAAGTTGAAAATAATTAAGTTTGATTAAGTTTTGGACATTTTACTTTTTTTTGTTTTTTTCAAAACCCCAATATTTTTTCATTTTTTTAAATTCGGGTTTCAAATGATTATGGCCCAGATTTAGCTCAATAACAGGAGAGCATGTAAGCAAAAGCATGATGGGAAATCAGTGATAGCTCACTGCACAGCAGAAATCCCATCCACAACTCGGAGATGAATTTCTAAAGAAATTCTGCTGCTCTGCAGAAACTGCATCCTAGAAAATGTCAATTTTTATTTGTTTATTCTACATTTTTCTATTAACCCCATAATCATGATTAAAAGACAACTAGGAACAATCTTAAAATAGTTTAATTTAATTTTAATAGTTTTAATTGATTAATAATAATTAACACACAAAAATCTGTGACCTTTTTTAGAAATCAATTAAATTAAGGTCAACAATGATCACCTAAATCTTCTGGCTGCACCAAGAACAGCAGTGCTCTCATATGTTTTCTTCCTGTTTGACAGCAAGTGGAACTCTTAAGATCATTTATTGTAAGAACAATGTGCATATTTATGCCCAGGGATGTGAAAAAAGACCCATGAAAGCCAAATGCAATGGATTGGATCTATGGTGCTCATTTTAACCCTCTGTGTAGTCTTGAAGTGCGTACCTTAATGAGACGTGCAAAGTACTCTCCGTTGATGTGGTTGTCGGTTTTCAGGTAGATCTCCCGCAGCTCGCTGGCTCCCACAGGGTTGTACTTGGAGTTAAACTTATCAAAGCGGTGAAAAGTCTGTCGGCCCTGTAAGGAGAATTTGTTAGAGGATGAAACAGACTTGTTGTCATGAAATAGCTGAAGGAGTCCTCTTACAGCGTGCACGTCCAGTGAATCCACGGTCAGGTCGTACGGATCCATGTTGAGGTTTTTGAAGACTTGCTTCAGGGTGAACTTCTGAGAACCTTTTTCCATGACAATGCGGTCTGCTTCTGTGTGGTATGTTTGCTTTATGAACTTCAGCAGATGCTTCTGGTTCATGCATGCAGCAGCATGTATGTGCGTGTCGACCTGTGTTTGACACACAGCTCGTCAGCCAGATCGACCTTTAAAATCATCCTGTGCCAGTCGAGAAACCGAGCCAACCAACCTTTCTAACGTTGTAGAAGTCTCTGTGGGGAACACACTTGAGCTCCTTCAGCTCGGCCATTTCATTCAACATTTCATGGAGGTAGAACTTGGACTCTAAGAAGTTAAGGCGTCTGTGGCAGTATGTTTTCCTGTAGGACAGCACCGCATGTCAGGTGTTTCAGAGATTACTCAAACGGAAAACGTGTCCCCTTCTGTTCTGGCTTAAAATTATTATTATAACCGATTATGAATACGCATGTACTCACGTTGGACCATCTGCTATCATAGCAAGTACATAGCTCAGGTCTATAGCAAAGGTCTCCAGGTCAGGGTATGGAAGTTTATGAGGTTGGTTGTTTTTTAGGGCCTCCTCGTTCTCATAGACATGAACGATTCCATCCTTCAGCTGGAGAACGTAGTTTGTGTTCTCAGGAATATTCTCCATGGAGTACACGTCTTCATCTTGAGGGAAGGGCTTGATGTCTGCAGAAGATTGGACAGGAGGAACAAAGCAGAGAACATTTTAGAGATAAAAAGATCCAAATCAGTCGGAGAGTTGCATCTTTCCTCTTCTGCTCCTTGATTCTCCTGCTCCTTTCCATACAAATTTTCAGCACATAAAAACTCATTCACACTTTCAATGATTTCAGTAATCTTGGTATCAAAACATTCAACTCAATCAGGACATTACTGCTTGTACTTTTTTTGATAATTTTTGAAATATTGAGCAAAATAAGCTCCACAGGAAATGAATGATTAATTGCTCAAATCCTTAAAAAACTTTGTGCATTTTGAAACTTTTGAACGTCTGCATTTACTTTCAGCTAGAGAAACCATTCAAACTATTAAATGTTCAGTAGCTGGAAGGTTTTTAGAGTAATTTGGCATTTAGCTTTTATTTTTAACAACATGCTAGCTGTTTTGGCTAATTTAGACATGTTTCAAGTTTTTTGGCTAATTTGTGTTAAGCTAACCTTTTTTGCATCATGCTATCTTTTTTTTGCTAAGTTGGAGTTAAGCTAACATTTTAGCACAATGCTAGCTGGTTTTGGCTAGTTTAGACATGTAACCAGCTTTGTGGCTAATTTGGCATTTAGCTGATATTTTAGCAAGCTTTCAGCTTCAGTATTTTCAGCTAACTGCTCTGGTGTCTTCATTGGATACGTTCAGCTAACAACATTCACACTTGTATTATTGCAGGTAACGCTATATATCTAGTTGTGATAGAAATGCTACAATAAAGACATTTCTTGTTTTTTTTTACAAGTATGTATATTTTTCAAAATCTTCTTTTTGGAGCCTTTTAATCGAAGAGCCTAGAAAGAACCGTTGCTTCGTTATCATGGCTTCACTTCCTGCATATTTTTTAAAGTTTTTATACTTATTTTTTTAGGTCGGCACTGTAGCGTAGTGGTTAGCATTCTTGCCTTACAGTAAAAGGCTCTGGTTCAAATCCAAGCTGGATCCTTTCTGAGTGAAGTGTGCATGTTCCCCTCATGCACGTGGGTTTTTCTCCGGGGACTCCGGTTTCCTCCCACATTCCAGAAACATGCTGGATAAGTTCATTACTAGCTTGTCCTTTAGGTCAAAGGGAGTTTGTGGATTGCTCGTCTCTGCGTACCCCTGTGATGAACTGATAAACTGTGGAGAGTGACTGGGATAGGCTCCAGCAACCCCATGATCCCAAGTGGAAATAAATCGGGTTTACAAAGTAGATCGATTGATGTTTTTGTTTAAAAGATTCTTGCAGTCCTCCTTTACCAAATGTTATGAAGTCTTCAGGCACACTTCAGTTTGGTTCCATTTACTGCTGACCACGACTTAACCCTTTAACACAGAAGCTTTAGTGTTTGCGTTCTTTAGACTACTGTAACTCTTCATCTGCTTACACCATTGATGAAATTCCAGTGGATTCTGAAACGGAGAAATGCAGCTTTGTGCTGACAGGCTTTACAGTTGTGAAGGGTTTATACACGCATCGTGAATCAACAGACTGCAAAGAAAAGGATCTTTTCACATTTATGCACCATTATGTTTTTGCATAACAGTGCAAAGCTAATATGCAAAACTATTTCTTCTATGTCAGAATCGGCTGATTCCCGCTGATCATGAAGACAGTTGAAAGTTCCCATTTGTCAAAGAGCTCGTGTGTTATTTAGGTGTCGACGGTAATATCTCTGCTGTTAGTTTCTTTGTCAGGAGACAAACTTTGATATGTCAAACCAAAAACCCACTGTAAGGCTTCATTCCAGCTCTGTGGACCTCAGGTGTGGAACAGCCCACTAGAACATCACATTCTCATCCCAACTTGTCAGATATTAATATTTGGTTCAGGACTCCTCCTCCTCATCACTTTTTGATGTTTTGGGTGTCCCAAACTTGTCCTTTTTGACATACTGGCTGTTCCCATTAATCAACCACCGGGCTGCAAACCAGAACCAGTCCAGTACCACAACGCATAGTGCACTGCTAGCCAAACCCGGTACCCCAAGCCTAACCCAACATCGAACCAAAAGTGGTACCAGACCCAAACTGGTACGAAGCGCGGTACCGGACGTAAACTAGTGCCGGGTTAAGGTTAGGGTACCGGTACTGGATTAAGGGACAGGCACTGAGTTAAGGTACCGGGTTAAGGTTAGGGTACAGGTACTGGGTTAGAGTACCGGGTTAAGATTAGGGTACCGGTACCGGGTTAGGGTACCGGGTTCAGGTTAGGGTACCAGGTTAAGGTTAGGGTACAGGTACTGGGTTACGGTACAGGTATTGGGTTAGGGTACCGGTATTGGGTTAGGGTACAGGTACTGGGTTAGGGTACAGGTACTGGGGTAGGGTACCAGTACTGGATTAAGGGACAGGTACTGAGTTAGGGTACCGGGTTAAGGTTAGGGTACAGGACTGGGTTAGGGTACCGGGTTAAGATTAGGGTACCGGTACCGGGTTAGGGTACCGGGTTCAGGTTAGGGTACCAGTATTGGGTTAGGGTACCGGGTTAAGGTTAGGGTACAGGTACTGGGTTACGGTACAGGTATTGGGTTAGGGTACAGGTACTGGGTTAGGGTACAGGTACCGGTACTGGACGCGTCCTGAGGACCAGTGTGCATCCGGTACTGGATCCGGTACCGTGTCCCGCGGGTTGCAGACCCTTGACGCACGAGGCGTTGGGAAACCCAAAACATCAAAAAGTGACGTGGAGGACCCTTACCCAAACGTCAGCATGTCACGACTTGGGGATGAGAATGTATTGGATAGCAGATTAGAGGGCTTTAACCACTTTGGAGGTTTTTAAGAAAGCACTCCAAGTTGGTGTTTTTGGCTTTGCTTCTAAGTCGTTTTTATATTTCCAATGTTTGAATTTGATTTTATGGACTGTTTTTGTTGAATGTGTATTTCTTTCAATGTGTTTTATGTAATGCACTTATGTGTTCTGTATCAGGAAAAGTGTTCTATGACAACACAGTCTCAGTAAAATGCGTACATATTCCACGACTTTGCACTCTGAATTACCGTGTATAATATACGCCAAACACGCTTTTTGCGTGCATATGATACACAATGGTAGAGAATAGGATGCGCCGGCGTACAATATACACGAATTTTTAGGTTTCGTTTTGATCACGTGGTCAGAAATCCTTCGGCTCTTTTCTAAATGATGTCGTTCCTGGTTAAGGTTAGGATTACGGTTATGGTTAGGGTTAGAAAAGCAAATTGTTTGTTTGTGGGGCTGTCTGTGATGCTCACGCCTCCACCAGGGGACGTGTCAAACGTGGAAAACACATTTTAACACGTTTAGGACCGCGCGTATTATATGCACGCAAAAACCGGTTTTGGCGTATATTATACACGGTATTTCCCAAATCGTGGCATATGTACGCATTTTACTGAGACTGGGCTGTCTATGAATAAAGTTGAATCTATCAGAAGCGTCAGTGGAGAAATATTACTTTGTGTAAAAGCCTTTAAAACCTTAAGAACGTGTTTAATGATATTTAGCGTAATTCTCCGTTTGCTGTCTTCATTTTTTGAGGCAGTATTTGTAGTTTTTAGCGTCTTCTCAGCTTAAGCTAACTTTCAACCAGATCTCCAGACAGCTTCCCCATTACAGGTTCTGGCTTCAATTGTATGAAGCTGTTTAGAAAACTTCAGCTGTCATGAATCTTCACTTCCAGGAACACCATTTCCAGCCTCCTTCTTTGTTCTGTTTTGAATGAATCAGCCCAGCACCACCAGACACATTAGCCAGTCCATACTGAAGCATTTTTACTTGGAAACCGCGTTAAAACCGCTAAAATGACTAGTCTGTGTGCAGGTGTTAGGACTACTTTATGCATTTAATACGCTTTTGACTAGTACTGATGAGAAGAGGACTGGATAAGCGAGTACAGCGCACTGTCGACTAACCTGTTTATCAAAAACAACTTTTGCAAGTTTGGTAACGTTTGCATTGCATAACAATAGTGAAATGAAACATAAAAAGACAGGAACTGCATGTTTGTACATGCCACTAGTTCCATTTTTTTTTTTTGGAACTTGAAAAAGAACAATTAAGAGCTGTAAAAAGCTGAATACTTCAGCAAGAAACAAACGGCAAAAGTTACACATTTGAAAATGAAAAAGTGTCTCACTCCCAAAAAATAAATACAAATCAATGACGTAGCTACAAGTGTTTTTGTTCTTTGATTTACTGTAATTGTTTTTATTGCTAACACGATTAACGTAATTCCAGCAGATTGTGAAGGAGAAAAGCGGCTTGTCGAGCTGCTTTTCTTCGTTTTCTGCCGTTTTCATCCCCGTCAGTGGAGGAAAAGGGAAGCCCTCACCTGGCAGGACTTCATCCTCCTCTTGCCACTTCTCATTTTGAGCTGTGCGGAGGAAGAGTGCTGTGGTTCTCGGGAAGCGGTGGTAGGCCAGTTTGGAGTACTTCTCTCGAGCGATGAGCGCATGCAGCAGACTCTTAGTGGCTTGTTCGTAGTCGTCCACAGTGATCTGGAAGCAATGCAGTGATGTGGACATTGAAGCCTGATGACAGACTGTGTTCATTCAGCCATCTTTCATTCTCAGCTTCACTTTCCTTGTGTGCTTTTCAAGTTGTGCCTTTTCATCAACTTCATCTTTTCAGTTTGAAGTCCCACCCTGACCATCTTTTGATCCATTGTCAAAGTCTTCCCAGCAATCTTTAATTAGGATTTTGTTGTTTTCAGCCCGAATCAATAGTTTCTGCAGAGCAGCAGGAGTTCATCAGAAATTCACCTCTGAGTCGTGGGTGGGACTGTTGGCACGGATTAACCCTGTTCCCCTTCCCCTCCTGATTGCTGAGAGCTCTCTGTTTACTCTCTCGCCGGTTTCATGCCCTCATCTAACATTACAATGCAACAAAATGTTGATCAATATCATTTCTATCCAGCCGTACAGTTTAGATCCAGATTCCAGCTCGGACCAGGAAAACAAAGACGTTCATGGATCTATTTGTCTGTGAGTGAATGATCAGAATGGAGCGGAGCAGGGAGACTGTGGCCCTCCCAGCGTATTCTCTATGTCACTAATACGATTTTTTTCTAATGACATTTTTTTTTTCTGCTTTTGAGTCACAACAATTTGATTTCCAGTTCACGAGCAGCAAAGCAAATTAATCTTGAATTATCTCAGAGTTACTACAAAACAAGTAGTAATTCTGCCATACAAAGAGCTGACCATGACCCAAAGAAAAACCAAGAGGCGTCTGATACTTCTGACCTCCGGAAAGTAATGGAAGAGCTCCAAGCTAAGTTAGCTCCACTCTTGGAACTGGAGTCAAAGATGAACCTCTGATGAGACTGCTTGAGGAGGTCTGACGCCACAGGGCACTAAATGAATAACAGGATAATCGGCATGACCTCCTGGAGAGAAGAGAGGACGGCGTGGAACAACAAGAATGAGTAACGTGGACTTACGTAGTCACGTGGTTCATTGATACACAAGGATTTGAATGGTCTGTAGCTACGTTAGGAAGGTAAAAATGTCTGCTCAAAAGTTACGAACCAGAAAATGTTCATTCATGTAAAGGAAATGGTAAAGTCGAGCCGAGGTGGGATTATATAAGTTCGCTTCCTCTCACTCCGTTTCAAGCACTCTGTAATTTGATGCCTAGTTATCTTATGTCTGACGTATCTTTGTACAGATGTAAACCTCTGCTGATTGTATTTCACATGTATTTTTGTTTGATATCTTGAAATAAATCTGTGAAAGAAATTGTTTTATTCTTATCATTGTATAAATGTATTTTAAAATGTTAATCCAAACTGTAGCTTACAGAGAGGTTTGTCACCTTTTAGGAACAGATGTTAAGTGTCCTGTCCTGCTTCCTCTCCTGAGCTAGGATGAAAGGGTTTACCATACACTGTCCCCAGCAGGAGGGCAGGATGCTGGTTGAATGGAAACATTCCCAAATGGTTCCTTACATGACACCTCCCATCAACTGTTTGACTCCCCAGCAGGAGGGCAGGATGCTGATCGAATGTAAATGTTATCTTTCATGACACCTCCCATCAACTGTTTGACTGTGCTTCTTTGTTGAACCTCCAATGAACATTTGACTTTGCTTCTTTGTTTGAATGTTGTAACCTCCCACTTGTGCTTTCCAATAAAAGAAGCAAGGCAAGGATCAGTTCTTTAAGGAAAAGGATGATGGCACAATCTTCCCATCATACTTGTTCCTTCCTTATGCACAAGTAACTTTGCTTGTTGGTTTGGTCATTTTACTGAGTTCTTTTTCTCTCTAGTGTCGAGGTGAATTTCCCTGACAAAATCATTTCAATTCAAATTCAATCCTATAAACTAAATACTCAGAAATGCAAATATCTGTGTCCTGCAACATCAGAAAATACCCATAGAACATGTTAAAAACACTAAAAATAGCATTTTCACCTGAGTGGGTCTTTAAAATGTGGCTCAACTCGAAAACATTGAGGAAGTTCATCCTGAAGCTAAGAGGAGCAGAAACAAATCAACCCCCTCCCTTGATTTTTGCTCCAAAGATTCGAAACAAACTCAGAAACACTAAATGTGTCAGTTTTCCAAATGAGCACTGAAGGCTGGTTTTAAAGGGGAGAACTTTCCCAGTGACACCAACAAAAACCATTCAAAGAAATGTTCTCGCATCGTTTTCTAAAATGATTACATTTGACCATTATTAGGGGTGTGTCTTTTTGGTTGATAGGTGGATGGTCTCACTCACCTTATCCTGGCACAATCTCATCCCAGTATGTTTGGGATTTGCTCACTGTGGTTCAGTGTGAAAATTCTTTACGTTTATTTTTTTCCTAACTTTTATTTGAAGAGCCACTCTAATGAAAATGGTGGTGTTACTGTTTTTAACATGTTCTTGTGCCATTTTTTTTGGTGATGGAGGACAAATGTTAAGAAGATTCAGCTCAAAACTGCATTTCTGAGTATTTCTTTATTCAAGTTGTTGTGAATCAGGAACAGATTAAAAAATCAATTTAAAAAAGAGCTTATTTGTGATGCAGAAAAATACACTGGGTGGACCACAAACAGGACGGGAGAGGAGGAGGGGCGGGGTTGCTCACCGTCAACAGTCCCACCCTCAACCATTGACTGTATAAGCAGGAACTCCACATAAGTGTTGTGTACAGTTCCTGGTTATACAGTGCTAGAGCCTACATCATCACTTCCCTGATACGTCTACTGCCGTATTGTAACAGATCACAACCCATTGACAGAGATTAATCTGAGTTGGTCTGAGTCACATCTTTAGAAGAACTGCTGTCAGCCAATTGTGAGTGAGCTTGTTCAAAGGCCACACCCCTCCCAGTGAAAGCAGCTTGGGAGAATCTGTCAAACGTTTGAGGCGGGGCCAGCGGGCACCACATGCTTTTACTGAGGCATCTGATTGGTCAGTTTATAACTTGAAAAACTGGGAATTAATAAAAAATATCTTTAAAATAACTCTGTTTTTCAATGGAAGTCTATGGGACCTTGGTCGTCTTGCAGCCCGCAGGTACTTCCTGTTTGTAACACACGAGGACGGGGGGGTGTCAGTCCAGTTCCTATTTATACAGTCAATGCCCTCGACTCAGGGATGGATTTCAAATGAACTAATGCTACTCAGCAGAAACTACCATACTGTATGTTCTAAAAAAACACACAAGTTTAGGCAAAAACTGCGTTTTCCTGATTGAAAGACGACTGGGAGCATTTTAAGAATCAATCAAAAGATGATGGAGATGGGACTTTAAGTCCTGAATCTAAATAGTTGACTCATCTTGGTTGCGTTTTGCTTTATCGCTCAAACACTTCTAGGCAGTAATTATTCCTTTTATGGATGCATACATTTGACATGTTTTGATGGTACGTACCCCTGCACAGTAATCCCCACTGATGGTCACTCTCTGGTACTCTGGGAAGCTCACAGGGGGACAACTTTCAATTTCAACCGGGGTGGGAATTGGTGAAACCTCAGACGGGGTCCGGTCGAAGCTCTCTGGTATTTGTAGAGAGACCGACTGCGAACGTTTCAGCAAGAAGTTCTTTCTCCTAATGACACACAAGAAAAGAGCAGCAAACATTAGCTTGTTGTTGGGATTTTACAGAGCAGCGTTCCGGGGGCATTTCTTCACTGCACCTTTTGATGGACTCCTGGGACTGCTGCTCCGCCAGCTCCTTCTGCAGGGCCCTCTCCCTGTCCTCCAGCAGCCCGATGGGGCAGTCCTCTGGCACGGTGAACAGCGCCAGAGCGCCCTTGTTGTCCTCCTCTCTGATGGCAGAGGCGTACACCTTCTCTGCCATCAGGCGGACGCTCTCTTCAATTTCATTCATGGACAGTCTCTGGAAAATCCGCGGCACATCTGTTGAAATTCAGACAGCTTTCAGATTCCTGACGAAAGGTGTGTTTGATACTCTCCACTGCACTGAGTCTGTCTCAGAAATAATACAAGGAAAAACTAAAATTGATTATGGCTGGAAACAGAATGTATTGAGGCAATGGCTGACATGTAATTAATCATTTCTGATTTGAAATACGATGTTGGTTTAAGCTGAAATAATATTAGTCTGGTTACAGCAGTAAACACAGACGTTTGAGGTTCATGGCTGGGGTTGTTTTGCAGCTCTTCGTCTTTTCTCCACACGTGTGACCGTGGCTGGAGGGCCACGCTCGCGTCCCACTTCCTCCTCTCTTTTCTGCAAGTCACCGTAAACATTTTTAGCCCAGGGGGCTCCAGTTTGGCAGGGCGACTTGTCAGCATGTTCACCCAGAGCCGCGCAGCGCTGACAACAGATCCTGTTTCCTCTGTTTACGTCTCATCTACTGTACAGCAGTCAGCCGACATTCAGGAAGAACTTTCATAACACATTGCTAAAACACAGAGCAATGTGTGACTCCGACCTGATTCTGAGGCTGGAAGTTACTTATTTTTAATGCAGTTATCTCAAAATCAGAACTGTATTCCTACATTTAACCCCTTGATAACTATTAATGTAAATGTGCATCAAATGCAGCCTGCAGGCTCCTGTCGGAAAAGCAATGATGTACAGGCCCAGCTCTGTCTGACAAGCCTCATCGCAGACACTAAACACACCAACTCACGCCGCTTTTCTCCTTCACAATCTGCTGGAATTATCGTGTTAACAATTAACAAATGACAGTAAATCAAAGAACATAAACTCTGGGGCTCCGGTGTTAAAGGGAAACAGTTTGTTCCAGCCATTAGCTTTGTCCATATCGTGAGTATAAAAGGAACGTTTTTATTTTAAACAAAGACAACATGGTCCGTTTGGACTGGTTGGTTCCCAGGCTCCTGCGGTGGGAACGCGGTGCTGGTGTTTACTTGGACTGACCTCATTCCTTTCTGCTCTCTAACATGAGCCGGGTGATATTTTTAACCCTGAATTTGTCTGTTGATCGGAGCAGATGACTGACAGTGGAGAAACTTCTAAGTAGCGTGTCCTGGGGGCTTATCCTGCTTATGCCCCCCCTGGTGTGAAAATCTACTGTTGCCATCCTGCATCCTGGTGCATGACATCAATGCCCCTGCTGGTTTTGATGCTGCAGTCTGTGTGGAAGCCACTTCTGCTGTTGATCTTTTTGGAGATATTTGGGTCAGTGTGTGCCCCCCCAGGTATGTACCATTGTATCAGGTAACTAACTTGAGAGCTGGAACTGATTTTTCTTGGTACTTTAACAGCCCCCCCCCTGGTGACAGCTTGGTGCCCATGTTCTGCCAAGCACGTCAGACGGCTTCGATCGGCGTGAACACGTTCTCGCAGCGCTGCAAACAGCTGAGCAGCCTCTTGGATGACCTCAACCTTCATTACTCAGCGTTATAAAACCCCACATGAAAAAAAAAAGATTCTGCTCATGTTTGGAGGGATATCTTTATGCACAAACATCAGGAAATTCAATATTTATCATTTGAAAGATGAGTTAATGTTGTTTAATGAATCCGTTTATTTTGGTAATGAGCTGGAAAACTGGATTTTCCTCTATAATTGCAGCATCACTACAGAGTTTTCTAATGATCAGAAACTGTCTTTTTTTCTTACCTTCTGTGGTGACTTGGGCCATGTTTACCTTTGAGGTTTCTGCCTTTTGAGTCTAAGATGTCAGCGTTTTTGGGTCTGAATCTGTTGCTAATAGACTAAAAAGTTCTCAGCTTTTGCTCCAGTGCAGACGAGCTCTGCAAGGGTCACCAGAGCCTGCTGGACAAACCGTCCTCAGGTGTGCTGTCCTGTCTGTGATGCTTCTCCTCTGTCCAGATCTGCTCTGCTGATTATGAGGTCCACTGTGTGGATTATAATGCAGCTGCTAGCTGCTGCAGGCTTGAGTGTCTCTTTCAATCTCTATTTTAGGGTGTTGAGCGTCATAGCAACAGGGCTATTCTGTCCCAGCTGGTATGTCACAACTGGCTGGTAACATCCAACTGACTGACAGTCATCTGGGTTAATGGGGACTGGAGGAAAAACTGTGATTCCTTGAGCCAAGTTAAATCCTAAAGGATCAAAAGCTGATCATTTTCAAGGTACAAAGTAACAAATCTTGTGATTATTGTAGAATTTCACAGTGACACAATCATTCTGTCCACTTCTGGAAATCCTTCAAAAATGTTCATTGAATGATTTTATGAGCTCAACCAATTCAACAAGACGGACTAGAAACTTAAAGCATGGAGTTCATACTGACCATAACTTTGATACTTCAGTCAAAAACAGTGAACTGGACTTGTTTTTTTCTCCAATATGTAAGATGTTTCACCTCTTCCCTGAAAGGCTTTCTGAATTCTGAAATACAGTAACTGTTCATTCTGCAGGTTTGGAGAATTGTCTTCTAACTAAAAGTTTAATATAGTTTCCGCTCATGGAAGAACCCACTTTAAACCTTATAACAGTTTGAGATAGGAACAATTTCACCCCAAGGACAAATTCCAGATTTCCAAACAGAGAAGTGAAGTGAGTTCCAGCACTGCAAACAGGACACGAGGGAAGCTAATCAACAGTTGACTTTAGCAACATCACAGGTCAACTCCAGTGGAGGGATTCTGCAGCACTCCTCTAAGGACACCAAGCACTGGTTTCAGGTCAGTGAAGTCAGAGAAAAATGAGCAATTGAGCAAGTTGATTAGGAACAATTTATTATATGTGAATTCTAACCTTCCCGGATTGAAAACAGCTGACTCAGAAACAATAAACCATCTGTCAACACTCGTCACTTGAAACTGAACGAACAGGTTTCCCTCAGTCTGAACAAAGCTGTGGAGAGATGAATGCCCGACCTCACCCATGCTTTAAGGACTTTCAGATCCAAAACCAACAAGACTTCTGCCAACCTACTGATCTCCAAACAAAAACGGTCATGTCCTAACCCAGAAGAACCAGAGCCACCCTTTCCATAAAGAAACTGAAGAGGGATGCACAGCAGACCACATGGAGCACAGAGCACATTTCTGAGGTTATGCTGTTACACTGATGTCACCATGGGGTTTTATGGGTTAAATGCCCCATAGAGGCAGCCAGGGCTACAAACTAACACCACCAACCCGCCAAATTAGGGGGAAACTTTAATCTGGTGGGTAGAAAAAAAAGTCACTATTGGCAGGTGAGACACTGTTCATCATCTCCTACAGGATCTCAAGCTCACAACCAGGACTTTTAAGTGTCTACCTTCCCTCCACATTTGGCTATAACAGACACCCATCCCAGAGTTCCCTCACAACATTTAAGTCCTACATTCGCTGCAGCAGGTGGTGCATTCAGGGACTGCATGGAATTTCCACACTTATGTAACTTAATTTTCACTGTTGATGCGTTCAGGTGCACTGGTGATTTCTAGCATTTACTCTCACACTGATCTCAGTCGACACAGACACACTCACTTTTAGCTCCATGTCATTGATCTGTAAGAACACACAATAAGGTAAAACATTGCACATTTTTTAATATGCACACGTTTTTTTCAATGCGTGACATTCTTGAAAAAAACCTTTAAGTAAATATTTTATTGTTTATCACTAATCTTTATAGCATAAAATTGGGTGGTCTTTTTATTGAATGCAGTACTCTTCCATTTAAAAATATATCAAAATTATTTATTAAAATATCTTGAAAAAGACGTGCAAGGCACAAAGTGGACCACATGTGTGAGGATCCAGCAGCTCATTGCTTCTTTGTGCCCAATATTGTCATCTGGATTGAATAAAAAAAAAAAAGTTTGTACTGATCAGCATTTAATACTTCTACGAGGTTTTGCCGTGTTAAGTTTGTAGATAAAGTAAGTCAATGCTTGAAAGAGAGGTATGCTTTCATAAAAAGAATATTCAGACATCAAAAGTGTCTTTTGTTAAAATAACATTAATTCTACATTTCTGTAATATTATACAATCTGACATAAGACTATATTTTCAATTATTATTAGTGTTTTGTTTTTACAAGACAATAATCACTATCTGAAGCTAAATAGATACAATGTTTTGCTTGGAAATACATACATTATGTTTCCATTGAAGCGTTTGGCCAGTAGAGTCCAGATTTGGCTGGTAGATTTGAATGTTACCGGCCAGCCGGGCTAGTAACTAAAAAAGTTTGTTTAGAGCCCTGGAAGCAGCTCCCTTTCAGAATAAAATCCTCTGAGCGAAGAAGTAAAAGAGAAAAAGAAAAAGTGAGTCCAGTTGTTTGTTTTTAAACCTGCTGATGGAGCTTACCTGGATGAACGAGACTCTACAAACATGCTTTATTTACCTTTATTTAACCAATAAAAGTTAACACTTTATTTGATGATTTTTTTAAATATAAAAACTGAACTCAGTATGAGACAAGAAACCTCAGAATTTGCTGTGCAAAAACAAAAACTTGGAAAAAAAACCTCCAAACATTCTAGATTGATGAAGAAAATGTGGGTGAGATTTCCAGGTGTTTCAGTGTTTGGGAGGCTTCAACAACAGGGTAAAAACATTTTTACTGGTGGGCCACAAAAGTTAAAAGTAAACAGTTTAAGGGGCCACATATGGACTCCAGGCTTAAACCATCTGAAAATAATAGGATTTTCTAACTCAAACCAAAACACGAAACAACATAAAAGAAACAGGTAGGATTTGTGAATACATTACAACAAGTAAGTCAACTTAAAGTTTGACAGTTTTTTCTGTGAATAATGTTAAAGCAGACACATTGGTTTTCTTGTTCTCCCGTCAGTAAAGAGGAAATGACAACAGAGGGACACTGTTCAGGACAAAGAGACTCCTGCAGTGCTGTGCAGGAGTTATACCTCTGACTGAAAAAAGGTGTGATTTTGTTCATGCTCTGTTGTTGTGGAGCAGGTCTGTGCGTTTGTCGACTCACCTCTCCCCAAGCATGGCGTGGACTGCTGCTTAGACAGAGGCGACTGAGACTTCTTCATCTTGACCTGCAAAAGTCAAAGTGGAGAACTTCAAAGCAGGAAAAGAGAACTAATTTGAGCAGATTTCAAGTCCATTCTTTGTATCCTGAAACTGAAGTAACCTACTGTATCAGTTTCATTAAATGATATGAACCAATCAGGTTTGAAATTAACCCTTAACAACGGAGCTCCAGTGTTTATGTTCTTTGAGCCACATCTACCTCTTGAAAGTAAAAATAAAAATGAAATGAAAATACATAAAGGGACTTTGATATTTAGTTCAACTGAAAATTAAGTGTTTTTTCTTTAATTTACAATAAAGCATATTTGTCATTATTGACGTCTTAGTTTACTGAGGGTTTTTTTAATGCTACAAAGTAACAAATGGTAAGTTTGCTGAATATTTTTTAGAAAACAATTCCACATACTGAGAATCCTACTGTCTTCTGTTGGTTTTTTAGTCAAATTATTTGCACAATAACATAATTTTGTTTTAACCATTTACCGTTTTTGTTGCTTAGTTTGTTGTTTGCACAGAATATGAAGTCAACTTTTACTGAAGAAGGTATTAGCTCTGCCTGCTGCTGCATAAATGTGACTTGGTTTTCTGGTTTTCTTTAATCCTTTAACATCTGAGGCGTCGCCGGTGATGCGTAGAGTAGTCATATGACAATTTTTTTTACTCAAAAAAAAACGTTCCCAGTAGTGTTTTAATTATGACTATGAAGTTTTCAACCAAAATCCCTCAACCTAAATGTCTTAAAAATGCATTTTTCATGTTGATCTGAAGCCTCAAAATCTCCTCTAAGGGGGCGTGGCTTTTGGTGCTCCGCCCCTGATCCCCCCCCATCTGATTATGATAGCTCTGTGTCTCACTAGCATAAATCTTCTGCTACATAAAAACATCCATCAATCTGGGTAATGTCCAGCCGTATGGTTCTGATCCGGATGTCAGCTGGACGAGGAAGTGAAGATCTTCATGGACAGAACTTCCTCCAAAATCCTGATTCTTTCTCCTTCCAGTTCACCAAAGACTCTTTTAGCTAATTCTCCAATGTTTATTGACTGTGATCAATACATTCAATCATTGGTTTCTCAGAGTTCTTGATAAAATAATCAAAGCTAACATCAAAATGCTCTTTCATTGATTTACAATCCTTTCCAACTGCGGTCAAATGAGCCGCCGTTCACATTTCCGTGGTCACATCAAGAAGCTCCGTGGAGTCTGGTGGAGATTTTCCAGCGTTCTCAGTCCTGCTACCGTAAGTATTGGATGAAACTCACACCAAAAATCCAGTGATGCTGATTTGACCACAGAAATGTGAACGGCGGCTCATTTGACTGCAGTCAATGTGAAGATACCATCTTCTCTTCTCCAGAACCTGAACTAGACACTAGGAACAGATGAGGGTTTAGTGCATGTGCAGCAGAGCTGTTGATGGAAAGAAGATCATTCATTCAAACAGAGTCTGTCCAAGACACTTTGATTGATTTAAAAGGAGAAATACTCGGAAATGTAAAAACTAAATGATTTCTGATTACATTTGTTCTCTTTCAGAAGAAAAATGACACAAAGACATGTTAAAAACTCTATAAACAGGATTTTCATTGGAGGAAGACTTTAAAGACAAAATCTTTAACAGCTCAAGCCGGTTTTCTCCTTTACAATCAACTGGAAATACTTCTTCATTAAACCAGGTACTCTGCTGTTTAAAACTGTCACTGACACTTTAAAATAACTAGTGGCTTAATAAATCTCCAAGTAAAATTTGTTATGTTTGTTGCAAAAATGTTCATAATTATATTGATCATTTTTGCATTTATATTGTCGCATGGAGGATTTTTGTTAGAGTCTTCAGTCTTCTTGTTTTTGTATTTAGAACCAAAAGTCCTCCCTGGTTTTAATACTGAAAGCCCAAAAGAATTCGGTTCAGTCCATGAACCTGTTGGGAGGAAACTGGGATTCTTTAAGATGGAAACTGGCTGCAGTTTCACAGGAACTGCAGGGTTTTCCTCTTAATTTATTTGTCATTCCGCCAAAATGCACGTGCTGCCCCACATCCCCACAGGCATCGCAACAGAATGCAAACTAGCTGAGGATCAACATTTTCTGTGTAACTGAAATCAAGTTTGTTGTTGTGGTTTTTCAGTAGCGCTCACAACCATCATTTGTTTTGCAGGTAAGTCCGCCCACATGAGGGAAGGGAGAGCCGCTGTGCAGCTCTGAACACATGAAGAGTCCCCCGTCAGCTTGGGACTCTTCTGGGGCGCGTTGATGCTGTTCTTTCTGAAGCCACAGGAGTTACCGTTTCTCCTGAGATCAAAGTCGCCTCTCTCAGATGATTCTTTCCGCCTCAGATATTTCCAAATGGCAAACAAGTTTAAGATGATTTCCTCTTGAATATTAGAAACAAAAACCTGTTCCTTCGCTGTCTAAATCCAGACCGTTTGTGTGAAATGCTTTCTGGACCTGGATCTGAGTCATGGATGGGTGTCTTCAGAGATGGTTTATGAAGCCCGGACCGACAGAGCAACGTGTTTCCAGAAATAAGAATACTTTAAAATCCTTCATTTGACAGTTTATGAAATCTGGGTCAGCAAAAATCTGAACATGGAATTTTTGTGATGTTTGCTTCTGTGGCGCTGAGCGCACACATTTGTTTGACAGGCAGGAAGTCTCACAGCTTCTGTTATTTGTACACACATGAATGCAAACACAGCCGGACTCAGACATGCTAGCGTTCACGTGTCTACCTTAGCAAAAATACCAAAATTCAGATGGTATACTTTTAGCTTACTTTTTAGATACTTATTTGAGATAAACTTTACAAGTACATGTTTACAAGTTCATAGGTTCATTTTAAGTTTGCTTGGATTATACTGAGAATTATACTACAATTTTAAATATATTTAGCCTATATTTTTCACTACCCTTAAACGTTTTCTTACGCAGTATGAAAAGTGGAGCAGATGTATTCTTGGGATATTTCCAATATAATAAAAACATATTTGTATTACTTGTAAACTAAAAGTAAACCTTAAAATATACGTTAGAAATACTTAAAACATGTTCTCTCATAAACTTAGAGTAAACTTAAAGTTTATCACCAATCAACTAATAGTATACCAGAATGGTTACTTTAAGTATACTTCTAAGTATACTTTTTATAAACTAAAAGTGGACTAATTTAGTCCTAAGACTTGTTAGTAAACTGCCGATATGCTCTCTAATTGTGCAACATACTTTTCTATGCTTAAGTAAAACATTTACTTGAAGGATAATTACTTTTGATAAGGCTAATGTCAAAACAAGCTTTTTTCAGCCAACAGTTGGTCTTCATGGCAGCAGGACTGCTCTCCTTCATCTTCAGAAAACATTGCAGAGACAGACCAGGAAGCAGAACTTCAGAACAAAAGCCCCAGAACTTCTTCTTTTTTATACATCAGAGCAGCACGGTTGAAAGCTGTATTAAGGTCTGCTTTCTCAGAGTGTCACAAATGATCGTTTTTATTTGACCTCCAAAGACTGTCAAAAATACAAGCTCTCCATCATCTGTAACTAGAGGAAAATGCTGTACTTACGGCTTGCTGCTTCCTGCTTGCTGGAGGACTGTGAGCAAAGCTGACGCCTCCCAGGACTGTGGAACACCTTATTAGGTGTAGCCTTGTCAGTGCGGATTAACTCTTTCACTGCTAGTCGGGCTGATGAGGAACCGAGTCACTTTCAGGAAGTACTCTGCATTCAAGGCTCAGTTCAGGAAGTGCAGCTGGAAGTAAGTCTGTTGCTCTTTGCAGACCACAACATCTATTTATAGACCACACCCATGAGTGTTCAGTCGCTGTGGGTGTGAGGATGATTGTGCTGAGGGCTGTCAGGGTTTAACTCTTCAGCTGAAGAGAGGCAGACAGAACACAAAAAAGTTCTGGTTAATTTAGTCTGGATCAGGAGGACAACCATTCCTCAGTGAGCAGAACCCAGTAGACACTGATCTGCCATTAGTTACTGTAACTATTATGATGAATGTAAAAGTACTGTTGATGTGATTTTTTTTTTGTTTCAAAATAACACATGCACAAATAACGATTTTTCTAAATATGAAATTGTTTATAAGTTGGGAGAGGTTCGCATGAATTCGTTTCAAAATAAAAGACTCCCTATTCCACTGTACTGAAGTCTTATTAAAATAAATGTGAGATTACTCAGTGGCCCTAACACACAGGTGTCAAACTTCAGGCCTTGAGGGCCAGTGTCCTTCATATTGAATGAATGAATGAATGAAATGGTTTATTTCAAGCAATCAGGTAATAATACATTAAATAACATATCACTTAATGAATCACAAGTTGATCACTTGAAAGGGAGTGGAAGGAAGTGAACTTATATAATCCCACCCCGACTCGACCATTTTCTCTACATGAATTATCAATATCCGGTTCAGGACTTAATATCAAATATTTAAACTCTACAATCATAGATTCAGGTTATTAAGGATCATTAAGATCAGTGATGTAATCAAATTTCAAACATCCACAGACAAATCATTTATATTACTCAGTACAAAAATCTAAATATACTCAGTCGATTATCATCAGGAAAACATCATCCACATCAATCAATACCAGAAGCCCAAGAATATTCAGACCATCATCACCAGAGAAAATCTCCCGTACCAACCAGCACCAGAAATCCACAGCATAACAGATGATTATCTATAATCATATGAATATATTCCAGACCCCTGGCACCGATCAGTGCAAATGACTTTCCCAGATCATTATCAAGAAGAAAAATAATCTACATTAGTCAATGCAAAGAATTCAAAATATTCTCATTCAAAAATAAATTTAGTGCAGATTGTATTCATCAAATAATAATAATAATAATTTTAGAGTAAAAAAGTAATAATTAGAAAAGAAAAAAAATCAAGAATATGTGCAGAATCAGCATTACATCACAGTTTACATTGTAGCAGCCATTGTTACGCGTAGGTCTAGATGGAGCAGAACTCAACTATGCTACAGACTAGCAATACGCCAGCATCTACCATTAAAACTTAGAGCAGGCAGAAGGATGAGCTGACCCATGGCTCATACACTGCAGAACCCCAGGCAGCGGGAGATTTATGAAACTATTTTGAGGCCATAAATATTTGAAACCCCACAAAAAAATATTGGTGTTTGGCCAAAAAAATGTAAAATGTCCAAATCTGTTTGCTATTCAAAAATAAACCTATTTATTATTTTCAGCTTCAAATGTTTAGTTTTTTAGGTTTCAAAACTTAAAATTTCAATTTCAAAACTTTTTTTCACTTTCAACTCTCTTTTTATTTTCAAATCTGGAATTTTCAGTTTCAAAACTTTTGGCCCTGTTGTGGCGCATTGGGGCGGGGCTAACACAAGGACCAATCAAAATTGAGGAGGGAGGGAACATCAGTCCCGCTGCGTTCACTGACTGAGAACTGTGAGAATTACGATCAGAAAATGGCTGTTTGCTCTGTACTATCATAGTCTGAAGTTTTATCACGTAAAAACCGCGAGTCCAAAACACTGTTCTGGCCCGTTCAAAGCACCAACTTATTGTGTTAAATACAGCCGTAGAAAACGTTCTTATGCTTCTTATGCTTGGATAAAATGACTCTGTGGTGGATCGCTCTTATAAAACCTGCAGAAGTAGTAGTTCACTTTCAGCTTATCCCTTTCGGGGTCACCACAGTGTCACAGCACCCACTGTTTGGCATCAGTGATTTGTCAGAGTTTTACGCCGGATGCCCTTCCTGACACAACCCTGTACTTGAGGGGCACAGGGACCCAGTTAGGCAGCAGCGTCAAGGGTCTTGCCTAAGGACCCAATCTGGGTGGGGATCAGTGGACAACCCTGGGAATCGAACCCAGGGCTCCTGCGTGTCAGCCCTTCACCTAGCCCACTGAGCCACCCAGCTACTACCATTATAAAACCTACAGAACATGTTGTTGAAACTGCGTAGGACCAGTAAACATTTTGCATATGTCACTTTTCTGGCCCGATAGCGGGACTCACTGCTCACTCCTGCATGACTGCAGTGCGTGTTTTGGGGGGGACTGGGCTGAGGAGGACCTCCACAGAATATGCATTGCGTATCCTCCTCTAATAAATGGACGTGGTTTCACGTTTCTCTGATTTACACAGAAAAAGCTATCACAAAAAGAATAGTAATTTTTTAGAGTGTAGTTCGATATTTGACCTCTAGGGGTCATAAAATTGGTTGTGAAAGTTGCTCCATGTCCTCTTTTGATGAATGGAGGTGGTTTCATATTTTTATGATTTACACAGAAGAAGCTATTACAAAAAGAAGAGTAATTTTTATTAGTATAATTCCCTATTTGACCTCTAGGGGTCATAAAATTGGTTGTGAAAGTTACTCCCTCTCCTCCAGTGGCGCCAACAGGGGGTGGCCAGGGGTGGCCGCGGCCACTGGGGTGGCCGACACCTGGCCACCCCACGGCCAACCCACTTGTCACCATAAGCTGTGCTTGCATCAGTTATGCATTTCATCCCTAAACCATTAGAAGGGGCTGGATAATTCCCCAGGAGGGGAGAGGAGATGAAGAGCACACCAGCCCGTCCATTACGCACCCCCCCCCCCACACACACACACACACAGGCGCACACGTGCAGGCGCGGGCACAGACAGCGAGCCTCCATGGAGAACTGTCATCAGCGGTCTCTGAAGCTCAGAAGCAAAATTCCATGGAGGACAAGTAGATCTTCTTCTGCTAATGCACTTTTTTTAAAGTTACTTTTTAGTTTATAACTTCTCCATGGAGAATTTCATTTTTCTCCTAAGTGTGTTTAATTCTTCTTTTCCTTTTGGGCTTTCCCTTCAGGGACTCCACAGCGAATCAGTTTCCTCCATCTAAGCCTGTCTTCAGCATCCTCCACTCTAACACCAGCCACCTTCATGTCTTCATTCACTGCATCCATAAACCTCCTCTTTGGTCTTCCTCTAGACCTCTTTCCTGGTAGCTCTAGACTCAGCATCCTTCTACCAATATATTCACTGTCTCTCCTCTGAACATGTCCAAACCATCTCAGTCTGGCCTCTCTGACTTTATCTCCAAATCTCTAACATGTGCTGTCCCTCTGATGTATTCATTCCTGATCCTATCCATCCTGGTCACTCCCAAAGAGAACCTCAGCATCTTCATCTCTGCTACCTCCAGCTCTGCTGGAGGTAGCAGAGATGGAGGTAGCATATGCACGCCAAACACGGTTTTTGCGTGCATATGATACGCAATGGTAGAGGATAGGTTGCGCCGGCGTACAATATACACGAATTTTTAGGTTTCGTTTTGATCACGTGGTCAGAAATCCTCCGGCTCTTTTCTAAATGACGTCGTTCCTGGTTAAGGTTAGGATTACGGTTATGGTTAGGGTTAGAAAAGCAAATTGTTCGTTTGTGGGGCTGTCTGTGATGCTCACGGCTCCACCAGGGGACGTGTCAAACGTGGAAAACAGACTTTAACACGTTTAGGACCACGCGTATTATATGCACGCAAAAACTGGTTTTGGTGTATATTATACACGGTATTTCCCAAATCGTGGCATATGTACGCATTTTACTGAGACCGGGCTGAATATAGACACAATAGTTCAAAGTATATCAGCTGATATGTTCTGATATTTTTCTACAGGTTGTTTAGTAGAATGACTTTAGAAAATATAGGTCATGTTTTAGTGTGCCACCCCAAAATTTAAAGTGCCCCCTCCCCAGCGGCCACCCCCAGGAAACATTTCTGGGCTTGGGTAATCAGCATTTACAAGCTCATTTGTATAGATTCTTGCACAAAGGAAAAATCTGTTTATTTGACAGCAGTGTGTTACCTGCAACCCTAGAAGGTGCAGTTCTTGCACTATTCACAGCTTAGTTTTTAGAGATAATAAAATATAAATATAGCACGACATCAATGATTTTCTAAGCTTTAATTTGAGGCATGTTTTGTGGAAATCGGTTAAGGAATGAGGGAGCTAGCCAGATTTTTGTGGTTGATTTCTGGATGTCTTACATCAGAAAATTCAACTGTAATAACTTGTTTGAACCTGTAGATGGCAGCACACATGGAGGTTTAGTGCAGTGATTCTTAACCATGGGGCCGCGGTCCCATCTCGGTCCGCGAGCGCCCCCTAGTGGGCCGTGAAAATGAATCTGTTCTGAACCTGAGGGCCGCGAGGGCCGCAGGACTTGAATGCAGCTTCCTACCACTTGGTGGCAGTGAGTGCTTGATTCACGCTGGACGCAGAAGCACCGCGAAGCGGAGTCTGCGTGGCGCCCGCTCCGCTCCGCAGTTCACATCAGACGCGCATTTTTCCACGACGGTTGACAGGCACTTCTGCTGGAACTTTTTTTGGTTTTTGCCATCATGGGTGATAAGTTAATAACCTAAAGATATGACCCAGTTTTTTCTGCTAAGAGAAACTGCTTTCTGCCTCTCTGTTGTTTTTTTTTTTTTTCCGCAGCAGAATCAGCTGATTCACGTTGATTACATCCACCCTTCAGCAGCGTGAGGCTGTTTCTTCAGAATAAGATGGAGTTTCGTTAATTGTGTCAAATGTTGAAGAGTTATTATAACCAAAATAATGTAAACACTGGAGCTAAAGCTGTTAAAGCTAATTCATTTTTTCAGAAGTTATGTCTGTGAGCAGAACTTCAGTCTCAGTTTCTGAACTGAAAAAAAGCTCTCGCTAGTTGTACTTTGAAAACCTGAAGCTTCACCGTCACGAAGATGTGTTTACTTCCGCGGCTCTTTGTTTTAGCTCCTAAACTTAAAATCCTACTTTAATCTGCATTTCAGAGCAAAAATACATCGTCCCCAGATGATATTATGATCTTATTTTACTACAATTTACTACATTTATAAAGATCGCGAATCAGCGATCTTGGACATCGTGAATATCCGTACTCGAATATTCGGGAGCAGATTGCGAATACCCGAGCACCCGGATACTCGTTACAGCTCTACTAGTGATGATAGCTGAAGATGCTGAAATTGATAGCTAAAAACACTAAAGCTGATAGCTAAATTTACTGAAACTTATAGCCAACTAAAAGAAAAAAAAATCCTAGCTTAGCCAAAACAGCTAACTGAAAAATAGCTAAACGTCAAAATACCCTAAAAACTCGAAAAGGCAAAAAATTAGCCAAAACAGCGCATGTAGCTGAAATATTAGCTTAACTCCAAAATAGACTAAAAACTTTTAGTAAATAACAAAATTCTTCAAAAATCTAGCAGAATGCCAATTTTTTAACATAATTATGAATAATAAAAAGGCAGGAATATTATTCCAGAATAAATCAACTTAAACCTTAAATAACTTTCAATATTTTACTCTCCATAAAAATATATTTTGTCAAATTTATACAAGTTAGAAATAAGCTAATATACAAGATAATATCGGGTCATTAATAACAATAAAATAAAATGATCTGGAGGGCCGGATAGAATTACCTGGAGGGCCGGATCCGGCCCCCGGGCCTTGACTTTGACACATGTGATTTAAAGTACAGGAACTTAGGAAGGATCTGTCTTAACCACTACAAAAATGTCTCACCTGTCACACCTCCCGTAAGAACTTGATAAGTGTTCGTCATTAAACACTAACTTTGTTCCAGTTAGACCCCATGCAGAAAAAAAGAATCTTGGAAGACTAGAGTTTGGAGTATATCTGCTGTATTTTCAAGAAGTCAGGCACTGATGTTGGACAAAACAAGACTGTTCAGGTTCATCTCAACGAGATCGTGTGACGCAGACTAACAATGAGGGGCAAAATAGAAAAGCCGCTCCTTAAAATGTTTGTAGAAAGATGATGTCAAAAGTGCACTGAAGCAGACCCATACCATTACACCTCCTCCACAGTTCCGTGTATCACAGAGACCGATGGCAGTGTTTCACTATTTGTCTGAACAGACATTGTCACAGATGAAACAGACTAAAGCTGACAGCACCATCATCTGGAGATCAGAGAATCGCGTCATCATTTACAAACTCCCCTTTATCTCTGACAGCAGGTTTAGATCACGGAGCTTTTTTGTTTTTTTTGTTTTTTGGTACACTCTTATTCAGTCTGAAGTTTCTTTAGAACACGTGTTAAAGCCAAGGCCCGGGGGCCGGATCCCCCGCTCTAAACTCTGCTAACCTTAACACCGTCTTATTCTGAAGGGAACTATGTCATGTTCATAAAGATCTCTCATCTCATAAGTTTATCATCAACACAGTGCAAAACTCTGCAGTTATCAGAGGTTAAATTCTACGTTGATTTTCCGCATCTGGTCCTCACACAGGAGAAAACAGGATTTACGAGATTAATTTAGAACAAATTGCACAATATCTGGATCGTAGCACTCTGAGACTAATTCAATTGTGCTCTTTTTTTAAGACATACAGCCTGTTATTTTTAGACTGGAATGTGGAGCTCAGTAACAGTGACTCAACTGGAGCGCTCACGTCCAACAGGTGATGGAGTTTCTAATGATTTTCTAACCCAAACAGCTGGACGTGATCTGGTGCTTGAGTCAGGAAACGTTTGATTTGGGACTGGACTGTGATGACATCATGATGAACTGCATTCATTGGATGTTCCTGCTGAAGCCCTTCTCAGCAGCTCAGGCTGAAAGCTAGATGGCAGCACAGTTCTGTTCATGAAGCGCCTCGTCTGCCTGTCACAGCTCCCAAGATGATTCACACGCAAGAACAAACTTTATTACACACTTTAGATACATTATTTAAGTTAAAATTAAAATTGTTTCAGTTATGAAATCATAAACAAATGTTTAAAACTGAGGATTTCTCACTATGCAGTGGTACAAAGTGGTAAAAAAACATATATCTAACTACAACATCTATAGGATGGGTACATGTTGTCTATATTGCACGTAAGTAGTTCACATCTTCCTTTTATTTTGAGATTAGCAGTTTTGGGGCATTTTTCTCAGTTCACGAGTGTTTGAAAGCTTGTGTCTTCACATGAATGTTCTGATCCAAACTCATCAATCAAAGACGATCAAAGCTGCACCTTAGCAAGTCTGGACAATCTTGTCTAGCTTTAGTGAATTAGCCTTCACCCAGAGTGACCTGAGCTCCTTCTGATGCAGAGCGAGCAGCTGTGAATCTGTGGAACGAAACTTCTCAAGGGGCTCAGTCTTCACTTGCAGCTGGCAAACAAGCCCGACTGAAGATTTCCTCCACGCCTCCCATTGGCCACTACGGGTTTGTGCGTTTCCTGCTCTCCTGCAGCAGCTCTTCACAGCACCTCCTGTCGCTCCCGCCGTGGACTGAAAGCTCAGACAGCTCTGAGGGGGAGCGGCGGCGCCGGCCGTAACCGTTGAAGCCCATCTTTTTGGGGGGGGCGCAGGGCTCCCTCTGCTTGTTGTTTGTCTCGTGCAGCAGGTGGACCAGGTCGTGGTACAGACATGTGATCAGGGCGCAGCCGGACGGTTTTGTTGACCTTTTGGATCGTATGACCGGGCTGCAGACAGACAGATTTGGAGTTTTTACAGATTTAAAACACATTATTGTTTGAAAACAACTGCTCCTTTATCACATTTCTGATGCTTTCATTTACCTTAATGATGGGGATGGAGCTGTCCCACCGCGGAGGTCGGAGGACGTCCCGTCAGCCGTCGTCAGGCTGCGATGCATTTCCCGCCTCGCGTGGTTCAGCAGCCAAACTCTGAACCTGGAAAAAAAAGTATTAGGACATAATGACCTTCATGGTTAATAAGTATCACATGGAAGCAAAGCTTTCTAGGAAAAAAAAAAACTAAAACGTATGGGAGCTTCTTTAAAAAAATTAACCTCAATCTTTTCAGTTCCACAAAAAGTCTCCAATCAACTTTGGTTTTTGCTTTGATTTCTGTTGACCCTTTAACTCCTGTAACACTTAAACACAAAATCTCTAACATACTGTAATATTTTAATTGTTAACATGATAATTCCAGCAGATTTTCTTCTCACAGTGCTCTTCTCCTTCAGTATCTACTGGAATTATCGTGTTAACTATTAAAAAATTACAGTAAATCAAAGAACATAGACCCTGGAGCTTCGGGGTTAAAAGGTTAAACACCAAAGAAATGCAAAAACTCATGACTCTACTTGAGAACAGACAAACAATAAAATGGGAAAGAAATAAGAAAAGAGTTCGAGGCCTTTGTTAAACTGTTGATCCACTCTGTAGATCTGGAGAAGTGTGGCGCCTCACCTTTTCTTCAGGGTGGTGTCCGGCTCTCCTGTGGCAGCATTGACCGGTGGCAGGGCAGCAGTGAAGACACAGCAGCAAAGGAGCGTCTGCAGGGAGATTCTCATTCTGGCTTGGAGCTGCAGGGAAACCACATTTTAGAATTTTGTTTTTTACAGATTTGTTTTTCTTTTAAAAATGTTGTGGAATATCAAGCAAAAACCTATTTTTTACTTAAGTCTTTTCTTGACTGTTAATAAACTTAAATCCTTCTATGTTGTTCATCATTTAATCGAAAAGTTCTAAAGAAAATCTGACCGACACATTAAAATAATCTGAAAAGTCACTCACCTCAGGCACCTCCAGGGGTTAGGAGTTTTTTAAATTTTTTTAATAAAATAGTTCTGTGAAGATTCTGCCATGAGTTTAGGGATCACACCGCTAACATTAGAGGCTTTATAGAGGGAGGGAGGGAGCTGTACCTGAATGCCAGGCCCAGTGGGAGGGGCCATTTCAACCCCCACGGAGAGTCATCCCAAAAATATTCTCCTATGTGCTGGAATTGAGGTCTTAAAATAGCATACTGAGGAAAACAGAAATTTATGGTCAGTTTTTGATGTGAGTGAGAGATAATTTCTTAAAAAATATTGATATTTTTGAGAGTACTGTTTAATCATAGCAACGGAAGAACTTTGTCCATCCGCACAGACTTTGCTTGAAGCGGTTTGCTCCTGGGGCTGTTAGGGTTCTTTCAGTGGCCAGTAAAGAGAGTAAATGTTAAATCACGTGTGCCTTTAATAGCTCTGTTTCAAGCACAGACACTCATCTGGTATTCTGAATGGCTTCAAGGAATTAATTTGCTTAAATTATTACAGTGTTGTGATGGTAACTGCACGGCGCAGAGACATTTAAAAGGTGAACTTTTGTCTCATACACGGAAGTAGACAAAGCCATTTAACCCTTCCTAATGCTGCAAAAACTCACCTGCAAGTTCACGTTTATAGATCAGCTATACTCTCATCCAGCTGCAACACCAACATCTAAGACAAAAGGAGAAAAAAAATTAAACATCAGTCAAACTATGGTAAATATTAAAAAAAAAAGATTGTCTGAAAACTTAGTTTGAAGTTCCACTCCAACCATCTTTATCATCTGTTTTAAAGTGTTCCCGGTGGCCTTTTTATTGTATGAATGCTTGGTAAGCATTGACATTATAGTGAGTCTCCTGCTCCTTTCTGTATGTTTTTTAGTAAGTAAAAACGTAATCACACTTTCAGCAATCTTGGTATCAAAACGTTCAGTTTGTTCAAAACATTACTGCTTGTATTTTTAGTATTTACAGTTTAGCTTCTATTTCAGCTACAGGCTAACGTCTCCTGCTAGCTTACAGGGCCTCACACCCCCGACCTAACATTAGCAGTGCAACAAAATAGTGAGGAATATCGTTTCTATCTAGCCGTGTGGTTTATGCGACCAAGTATTAGGGCCACTTTCTGAAGAAAATTTTATTTTTTAAATTATGACTTTAAATCTCGTAACTTTACGAGAAATAAGTTGTATATTTATGACTTTTAAAGTCATAGGCTACATTTATGACTTTTAATCTCGTAATCGTAAATTTACGAGAAGAAACTCGTAAATCTATGAGATTTAAAGTTGTAAATTTACGAAATTAAAAGTCATAAATTAATGAGAAAAGAACCAAATTTGTCTGTTTATCGGAGTCGTGCTTGAAGATGAAAGACGTGGATTATCTTTGAAGATTTATTTCCAGATCGGTGGTAAAAACAAAGAAATTCTGAACCTTTTGGTGACTCAAAATCAAAGTATTTCTGGGTTCGGTGTCGGTAGTACGGAGTTTCATATGTAAAAGAAAGAGTTCAAAGATACATGTTCATCAGGACCGTCACTTTACTTTGCCTTTCATATCCCAGAAGCCCTTTCGCCTCCTTACGTCATGTCTCTGACATGCGCAGAAACTAGAAACCAAAGGAGAAAGTAAACAGAGCTTCGGACGCCTCCTTCTCCAAATGCAACGTCCTGTCTCAACACAAAACAACATTGAGAAATGACAATTGTCTGTTACGTTAGCACAACATTGAAAATTCAGAAAACTAGTCCTCTTAGTCAGAAACATCACAGAGTTGGAGGAGATCTGGTCTGTCGCTGAGGAAGAAATGAGTGGAAGTGAACAGCTGCTTCATCGACGAGATCTGCAGAGATCCTGCAAGCTGCCAATCAATGAATAAAACATTAATAAACTGTAAATCAAACACAGAAACTTGCAAACATCTCACAGTTTGGTCGGTCTGCTTCAGCTCACGCCATAAATTCGCTGGACTGTAGACTCCCTTCAATTTTGATAAATTTACGAGAAAAAAGGCGTAATTTACGAGATTAAAACTAATACATTTACGAGATTAAAAGTCGTGATTTTACAAGATTCAAAGTCGTAATTTTTCGAGAAAGAAACTCGCAATATTACAGTTTTTTTTTTTTTTGGCCCCAATACTCCGTCGCAGGTTTAGATCCAGATTCCAGATCAATCGAGGAAAACAAAGATGTTCATGGATCTATTTGTGGTCTGCCTAGACCCATACACACACAAACGATCTTTTTCTAATGATATTTTCGCATGTGCTTCTGTTTCACATCAATCTGAATGAACAATGATCTGAAATGCAGTTATGAGCTTCATTTTCTTTATATTTGTCCTCCATCATCAGAAAAGTCCCACAATACCAAAAACATGATATCCGTCAAAGAAGGTCTGAGTTAAAGTGGTTGGTTCTAAAAAAAAAATGCAGTTTTAACTAAGAGAGCAGAGAACACTGTTTTATTGTTCAAAGAAAAAAAAAGTATAAAACTCTGTCAAAGGTAAAAATGCAGCAGTAAGGATTTTTAGCATGTCTTTATCTTTCCATCAAATCATTGTTGGGAAATTTTGGCTCTGTTTGTTTTGCGGCATCGCTTCAGTTCATTGAGGATTGCAGTCATTCATTTATGTGCATATTTTGAAACTTACAAAACAAAGTTTCAGTCCTTTAAGTTCTAGATTCTAATCTGGAACACTGTTGATGTGAAATCCCATCAGTCCACTTTCTGGACCTGCTTAATCATCCCCTGGTCACAAGACTGCTGGAGCCTATCCTAGCTACTGTTGAACGAAGGTGGAGTAAAACCTGGGTGAGTACCCCGTGCATTGCAGAGCTACTCAGACACAAACAACCCCACACATTTCTATTAACACCTAGAGACAATGTAGTCACCAATCAGTGTGTGAAGCATGTTTCTGGACAGTCTGAGGAAGCTGGAGTTCCTGTGGATACTAACCCATGAATGGAGCCAGCGGGATTTGAACCTGTGAAGTCAGAGTGATAACCACCACTCTACTGTGCAGCCTGATGGGAAATTATCATTTTCTTTTGGAATTGTTTGGTGTAGAGACTTTTTGGTCTTGCTGCAGAAAAGAAAAATGCTTGACTGGAAAGTCTGTTTGGTTCTTTTGACACGATGACAGAACACTTCATAATTTTTTTAACCAGAAAATGTTGTTTTCACAGACAAGCATTTTTTGAAGAACTAGGACAAGGAGATGCCTTTGAAAGGGCTCTAACCTAAGACTCCATTGTTTAATTGGGAGACCTAAAGGCTCTCGTGGGCAATGGTAGTTATACCTGGAAGGATGAAACCGCTTCCCTGAACTGAACCTTGGTGGTCCTTTGTGGCTAGACTTCTGTGCCAATCAGTTTGTCTATAACACAGTTTTTCTCCATGGTTTTAGTGTGTTTCTCTCAACAGAATTAAACTTCACAACAGTTAGTGTGACCTCCACAGCATTCACTCATTTGTTCACAACCTAGAGTCAGTTTCACGTTCATTTCATCCAATAACATCATTTTGGACACAAAGCAAATGAGTACGTACAAATCTCTACAACTGTATCACTTTGGACTTACTTTC